>NC_140283.1:11495350-11512850 GCF_964030765.1 Micromesistius poutassou | reverse complement strand
CCTGGCTTGGACAACGAATGAGGTATTGATACCGATACTCTTTGGCTGGGATGCAATGATGAGGCATCAGACAATCAAGTCGTTTTAGCCTGAATACATGAAGGTAAACAGCACCAGAGCAGGTTGGTAGTACCATGGACACACAGAGCGATCACCTGTTGAACTAAATGGATGTGGCAGGCGACACCACGGGATGCATCTGCAGACCACTGCCACATAAATAAAGGTAAGACGCAATATTTATTGCTTAAGGTTTGCTGGTGCAGTGGGGAGGTCTTTTGTGTCACCAAGTAGCCTGACTTATCCACGGTTTGCGTTCGTACAGTGTTGGTATAGTGGAGATGACGATAGTGGAGTAATCAGTGGAATAACTGCGGTGGGGAGTGCATGAGTTTTGGTCAGAATGCATGATTTAGATTGGATGGATGCATGCTGTGAATTGAGAACAGCCAGCTCATGATGTGATACAGCGTTCAGCTGTCAACACGTAGTTAATTTCCTTTCTTTGTTTGTGTTGGTAGCTTAGTCATGTCATGTCACGTTGTCAACATTGGGTACATGGAGCACAACATAGTGGGTCATATGTCCGATGCTTTTTGGGAACAATTTATTCATAAAATGTGTCAGACATCAGACAGTTTTTTGTATCCACAAGTTTCCACCGCCCCGTGATGCTTTGCGCGAATTGTGGGCTTTACTGGTTACTACGAGATTGATGTAAACAATCGCCGTCAGTCATTCATTCATTACGATTTCAACCAATTATTTAGTTTTGTCCGGTTGTAAGTACATCCTCAAACGGCACACATTGTTTCCGAGCTTTTTAAAGCCATAATTGCATTCAGCGACAATTACATCGATCTCGTAGTAACCAGTAAAGCCCACAATTCGCGCAAAGCATCACCTCCTCTGACAGATGTACTTAATGCAAGTCGCTTTGGATGAAAGCGTCTGATAAACGCCCTGAATGTTAATGTCAACATAACCACAGTCATATTGCCCTCTGACCTCTGACCCTGGCTCTGCTGCGACCCCTCAGGTCCTCCAGGGCTGCTCTGAGCCGGTGGAGCTGGGCTCGGCCTGCTCGGACTGGTGGCAGCAGAGCCTCTCTGTCAAGGCCCCGCTGAGCGGGCCTCATCAGCCAGGTACCACCCTGTCCCTGGTCCTCTGGAGTACCTTCTGTAGGAGGGGGTTCTCCTCTCCAGAGACCACCCTCTCCCTGGTCCTCTGGAGAACCTTCTGTAGGAAGATGCCACGCTCAGTCAGTAACTTAAATCTAACAGTAGTCTATGAGTAATACATCGGCGGTAACCACTGTTTTTGGGGTATATTGTGAAATTGCGCCAGCTGGACATTCTGTGGTATTGGATGTGTTTGAATAAAATACATCCAATACACGGAATGTCCAGCTGGTGACTCCACTGAGGCTATAGTAACGATGCCTCTTAGCGCTCTACGAGTGCCCCTGGAGCCCTCGTTAGCTACGAGGCTTTTAACGACGTTCGTTACGCAACAATGCTTTCGGGAAACGGGTCTGAAAACTCTACGATGCTCGTACGATGAACTTTACGACCCACTTAGGCTAACGATGCTTTCGGGAAACGGGGCCCAGGGTTGGTTCAGGCAGCCTCACCTGGCCCGACCCACACTGATTGAGTCTGATCGGGCTGGGCGAGGCTGCACAACTGTTGCACATTGAGCAATCAATTAGTTAATTAGCTAGACCAGCCCCCAGCCCGCACACACTCCGGGAGATGTCCTGCCTGGCGACATGCAGCACCAGCACAGCACACGCCCACAACATGTGTCATCGTTTAAAGTGTACATTCTGTGTGTTCTCAGAGACGATGGACCAAGCGTCCCTCAGGGATGCTGTGTCTTATGAACAAATGCAGGTCTGTTTCTACATGTTGCCGTTTAAAATGGATTCCCCATTCCTCTACTCCTTCCAAAGTGTCCCACAACATTGAGAGTGCGTACATGTTATTGATTTCTAGATTTCTGTATTCATGAGTTATTATTATTTTTTTTTATGGATCGAACAGTGAAGACAGACAGGAAAGTAGACTGATACAGAGAAGGAATAATATTGGCATAATGTGGGTCCAGAAGCCATGCGGTCAAGGTCGTTATCGTTTCCATACCAAATAAATACTATTTGGCTCAGTACTGCATGAAAATGTGCACAAAACCAATTTTGCCCTACCCTTATTTGACTGACACATTTTACTACACATTTGCCTAACAGGTTTGGTTATATATCGGAGGCCATGTAAATGGCCTTTTGTCTAGACAAATTTTCAGTCTTGGATTCGCTCAATTAGTTTCACGTTTCCATTTGGTCATTTAGCTTCATGCAAAGCGTCCTTCAAGTTGGGCTGAGATACGCGCATACAATCAAAATGTACTTTTCTGAATCTCCACACACGGACACAGAGTTCACCAATGTTTTTGTTTGGGTTAGTAACCTGCTGTTTATTGGTCAGAATCGTTCTTTCTGGTCCCTGTGTGATTGATCCGGTTTGAAGCGGTGACGGTTGGTTCTGGTCCGTTTCAGGCGATCATCGAGGAGGTACTGGAGGAGAGCCCATACTACGAAGGGACAGGAACCAGGTGACCGTAGCCTAGGGTCAGAGAGGTCAAGGTCATCAACACATGTTCACTAGCCCTCCCCTCTGACCCTAGGGTCAAAGGTCAAGGTCATCAACACATGTTCACTAGCCCTTCCCTCTGACCCTAGGCTCAGAGAGGTCAAGGTCATCAACACATGTTCACTAGCCCTTCCCTCTGACCCTAGGCTCAGAGGTCAAGGTCATCAACACATGTTCACTAGCCCTCCCAAGAAGTTCACACCGCTCCGTTTAAAAGAGAAGAAGCTCAATTTATAATTATTATTTGAATAATTACTATTATTAGTATTTTGATATGAAATGCAATCTATATTTTTTTTTTGGGGGGGTGGGGAAATGTACTGATTCCTTTGATTAAATAAATACAATCAATTCGTTTTTTTTATTTGTTTGTCCATGCATTGTGTGTGGCAATAAATGTCTTCTTTATGAATTGGGTGTGACTGTACAGATATTTGATGTATGACTATAATGTCATCGCCTTGTTTTTGTTTGTATAAAATATGTACAGATATAATACATGTAAATGTTTGACTAATATATTGGAACACTGTTCAAATATACAATATAAGAATATTAAAGTAACAATATAATGTATTATTTTATTAATGTCATTTGAAACATTTAGTGTCATTTGGATTTCTGTACGTTTTGATAACTTCATCACTTTGACAATAAATATCTGAGCTGACTGATTTTATTATTTTTATGCCATTATAGCATTTCTATTTTGTGAATAAACAAACGCAACTATAAAGACTTTCATAGTTGCATAATTTGCCCAAATGTTGTAATTTGCATATTTAAGTTAAAGACCGGGTAAACCAAATTCAGTATTTTTCTTCTTATCATATTAATTAGGCCTTAAATGTGTCCCTCAAAACATGTAAAAAATATTTTTCCCATTCATCATTTCCTTGAGGAGCTAGGCCTCAGAGAATGTTCTGTGTGCAGGTTTAAAATGGGCGGGTCTACATCGAGGACCGCGTTACGTAAAGCGGTCTTACTCACATAAACCCGCCCCCTGCTGCCCTCTAGGTATAAATACATTAACCGCGCACTAGCATTCTGTGGTTTCACCCGTCTATGGTTTTACCGCTCACGAGTCTGATTTGAATTGTCAGTTTGCAGCTAGCTTGCCCGTTGGACCTCTCCGGTGATGGGCGTGGTTTCCTGGCCTGCAGCGCACACGCCCCCACCGTCCTGAGCCAGGGATTACTGCTCATTTTTCATCAACTTTGAAGCATAATTTTATATACTTCGCGATTTTTTTAGTCCTTCAAATTTTGCAGGGTGGTTAATAATATATTTTCCTGTGGTATTATAAACTCAAAACCCATAATTATTTTTGGTTTACCCGGTCTTTAAGTAAGTTGTGTTCTATTTTTTTATGTTCTATAATAGTAATTGTATCAATACAGTTATAGTTAATTAGTTATGTTACACATTAGGCATTTATTTTTTTATTTTTTTAAAATTATTTTCATCAAAAGGAAATACACCATCATACGGTGTAATTTCATACTTCAATCAGCATGCAATTCCTGGTAGTAACAGTATTCCTCTACTCCATATGGTTTTAAACCACACTCACACATCCACATAATATATAGGCCTACCATTTATTCCCACTCATCCACATATCGTTCACCTTTTAAACACACAAACCCAAACACACACCTACAATTTGCAACTCAAACCCACCCACCCACTCCCACCCCCGCTCAACGCGCGCACACACACACACACACACACACACACACACACACACACACACACACACACACACACACACACACACACACACACACACACACACACACACACACACACACACACACACACACATCTATGGCGGCGCACACCTGCATGTAGTTCCGCTGATTATTCGCTGATTATTTCGCGGGTCTCGTTGCGGATCGCGCTGCGTCTCCATTGAGCCTCACTGTGCTGCTGCTGCTCGCGCTCCGTCAGCTGTTGGCTCCACCACAGGTTAGATTGAAAAAGACGCTGAGCCGTATCCATTACACGGTTAATATTGACGTTATTTTAGTAGTTTAACCGAAACATGGTTAGAAACGTCCGGTTGAAGTTATAAAAGTAACTAATGATCCGTCTGGTCCTTTTGTTTTCCAGGTTGACCGTCGGGTTAATTAACGAACACTTTTTGAAGTAAAACGGCCCGCTACATCCGGACCTGCTGTGAGTAGGACACTTATTTATAATTTATCTTAATTGTTTTTTACTCTAGGCCTACTTGATAAGTTGAATAATAGTAGTTCTGGATGTATGTCGTCGTAAGCTGTTTTTAATTGAGTTAATTGATATTTTTCGCCGGGTGACGCGGCTGCAGATATTTATCATTATACAACAGTTAGTTCCGACCGGTCCCAACCGAGCAATTTGATTGGACAACGAGACATTCCATAGTGCTGATATACAGTATAACAGCACTGGGACTTTTCACAGACATAATCACTCCGCTGTACGGGCGTTCTAATAACCGTTATTAGCTAACGTTACATCAGCTGTTAAATAGCCTATCTTAGATTGTGGCAAACTTTGCACGGTAAAGATGGACATGTTTCCAAAAATAACATTTGATTTGAACTATGAATGGTCATCATCAGACTCGGAGGACACAGAGTAGCGAGCTTGTGTCTAGGAATGTTTATGTACTGTATATGTGTTGCCTGGCAACAGCCTAGTCTCCCTTCAGTTGCGGAACTATTTTTGTTGGCGGAGCCGAATAAATGATTACTAAACAAACAAATCATAATCTCTTGTTTCTTATTACTGTTAACTAATAAAATGTGCTCGTAGCACTGTTGTATAAAAGCAATATCACACTCGAGGTCGTGCTGTTGTACTGTATATCAGCACGGTGTGATTATCTGCGGCACTCGGCCTGCGGCCTCGTGCCTACGACCGAATCACAGCCGTGCTGATATACAGTACAACAGCACTCCCTCTCGTGTGATATTGCTTAAATGACTCCATGACGGAGTTGGCGGCGGAAGACGTAGGGGGGCGGGGTCATGACGTCACACAATGACTCCGCACTCGGTTACCGTCGTAGTTAGATGGGAAAAATAACTTATTTTAATAACTTATTTGGATTAATCACTAATTAACACATGCACACACACGCACGCACGCACACACACACGCACACGCACGCACGCACGCACACACACACACACACACACACACACACACACACACACACACACACACACACACACACACACACACACACACACACACACACACACACACACACACACACACACACACACACACACACACACACACACACCGTAAAACTAATCTCGTTGCTCTCCTTCACAGCTCAAGAAGAAGAAACAGATTCTGTGAGTATCACGATCGAACCATGAAGAAGAAGAAGAAACTGCGAACTGTAAGTCACAACATTTTCTATTAATGCTGTGGGCTGACAGCGTTTAGTTTGAACCGGTTCTCAGGCCCTGCCCCACGTAGGCCCTGCCCTGCTCCACGTAGGCCCTGCCCCGCCCCACGTAGGCCCTGCCCCGCCCCACGTAGGCCCTGCCCCGCCCCACGTAGGCCCTGCCCCGCCCCACGTAGGCCCTGCCCCGCCCCTCTCTGTCTCTCTCTCTCTGTCTCTCTCTCTGTCTCTCTCTCTCTGTCTCTCTTCCCCCCCCCCCCCCCCCCCGGTTCTCATGCCTCTCATTCGTCCCTAGAAGATACTTTATCCGTCCACTTTCCTACTACATTCCTCATCATTGCATCACATCCCATGTGTGTTGTCCTACTGATAAGGGTGTGTGACTGACTGACCAGAGATGCATGCGAGGGTTCTGCGCTGTTTGAGGCCTTCAGTTGTGTAGACGTTCCCCCTCAGGGGAACCTAGTGTTTAAGAGGCCGTCGTCACGTCAGTTACATGAACTGGAACGTCCTTCAGGATGGAGACAGGGACTCCTCAAGGAGACACACCAGGGGGAGAGATGTGAGGGCTGTCCCTCTCAGCAACTAGAACCCAACCTGGTTCCTGCACCTGAGAACCACGGCGCACGTTCCAACGTTTCCCTCCGTACGCTTTGAAGCCCTAGCCCCCCCACCACTGGTCTCTCCATCAAACCCTCCACTGGTCTCTCCTCTCTCAAAGACCTACAAACCCAGCGCTGGTCTCTCCGTCAAACCCACCACTGGTCTCTCCGCTCTCAAGTACCTACAAACCCACCACTGGTCTCTTCTTAAAGACCTACAAACCCACCACTGGTTTCTCTTCTCTCAAAGACCTACAAACCCTCCACTGGTCTCTCATCTCTGCGGGGCGATGGCCTCCGTCGCCCCCGGTCGATCGAAAGGGAGTCGGGTTCAGATTCCCAAATCTGGAGAGGCGGAGATAGGCGCCGCGAGGCGTCCAGTGCGGTAACGCAAACGACCCCGGAGAAGCTGGTGGGAGCCCCGGGAAGAGTTCTCTTTTCTTTGTGAAGGGCAGGGTGCAAAGACCTACAAACCCAGCACTGGTATCTCGTCTCTCAAAGACCTACAAACCCAGCGCTGGTCTCTCTGTCAAAACCTCCGCTGGTCTCTCCTCTCTCAAGGACCTAAAAACCCACCACTGGTCTCTCAAAGACCTACAAAACCTCCACTGGTCTCTCCGTCAAACCCAGCACTGGTCTCTCCGTCAAACCCTCCACTGGTCTCTCAAAGACCTACAAACCCAGCGCTGGTCTCTCCGTCAAACCCTCCACTGGTCTCGTCTCTCAAAGACCTACAAAGCCACCGCTGGTCTCTCCTCTCTCAAAGACCTACAAACCCTCCACTGGTCTCTCCTCTCGTTTGGCTTTGTATTCCTTTGAGTATTGTCATTGTTTGTGTAAATACACAATCTAATAACTGAAAATAAAGAGGTGTGATCTTTAACCTGGTACTGGTCAATCTTTGTATGTCATGGGGTACTAAGTGTGAGGGGCAATCTTTGCATGGCATGGGGCACTACTTCATGTGAGGGGCAATATTTAACCTGGCATGGGGCACTAAGTGTGAGCGGGGCAATTGTTGACTTTGCACGGGGCATTAAGTGTGAGAGGGGTGATCTTTAACCTTGCATGTGGCACTAAGTGTGAGAGGGGCAATCGTTGCCCTGGCATGGGGCACTAAGTGTGAGAGGGGCAATCTTTAACCTGGTACTGGGCACCACATGTGAGGGGAACTTTTTCTACTTCTACTTGGCTTGTAATTTAATTTTCAGCTATAGGAGGATGCTACTCTTCCTGAAACACCCTTGCGTGTCATTTGGTCGGATGTTTCTGATGACTCAAGTCTGTGGCCTAAATCAAAGTGGGTGTTCAATACAGCAAGAGCCTGGAGCGATCTAGCATCTGGATCTCAATTCGACCTTCTACACACTGGACAGGATGACTTGAGTGTCATGCAGCTTGGACTGTAGTGTGACTGAATCATGCAAACAATGGGAAGCGACTTTTACTATATTCCTGAATTACAAATTCCCAAGTGTGTGCATGTTTCATGTTGAAGTTTAAAATTTGATTTGATTCAGAATTATTTAAACAAGGTGTCCAAAGAATAATAAACTACTACCACTGTTTCTAGTGTAGAATTCTCAAAACAAAAGTATTTTCTTCAACACAAATTATATAAAATAAAAAAATTATGGAGGAGGAGCCACCTATCTGGAGGGAGACCCGGAATCTGGTTAGCCGCCTAGCTGGACATCGTTAGCCTCCTAGCATAATGGATATAGTTAGCTTCATAGCATAATGGATATCGTTAGCTTCATAGCATAATGGGTATTGTTAGCCTCATAGCATAATCAACATCGCTAGCCTCATAGTTATCTATATCATTAGCCTCATAGTATAATTGATATTGTAGCATAATTGACATTGGTAGCCCCATAGTGTAATCAACATGATAGCCTCATAGCGTAATCGACATGGGTAGCCTCATAGTGTAATCGACATTGGTAGCCTCATTGACATTGTTGGCCTATGGCTAGCAACATAGATTATGCTACAAGGCTAACGGTTAGTGTTTTTCCTCTTGCAACATTTCAGTGACCCACTGACGGCGCCTCGTCGGAGCTGGACGGTGGAGACTTCAGATGCAACTTCTACCTCGCAGGACGTGACTTAAATCACGGGTTGTCAAGGGTTCCTTGTTTCTCAAGGGTTCCTTCATGGGTTCCTCATGGTTCAGTGTTAGGGACAGAGTTAGGGTCAGATGGTCTCACGATGAACCGTTGTTTTTTTTTAATCACATCCCAGAATTGTTTCACTGTGCACAGATGTTGAAATGTATACTGATGTTTTATGATATTAAATCATTTAAAATGACCTGGTTGTGTGGCTTGTTGTATGGTAACCCAACCTCTCTCCTCCCCTATACCCTAACCGTCCGCCTCCCTTACCCTCACCCCCAACCTTACCCTAATCCTCACCCTTATCCTCATCCTCACCCTTATCCCTAACCCTAAACCTAACCTTAACCATAGCAGCGAATATCAAGCCAGTAAAAGCACGTATGATGATATTAGCTAACTAGACAATCAGATGGACAGTGGCTATACAGTATAGCTAGTCTAGCTTTCCAACCCAATTTTGTGTAGCCCACCTTCGTGAAATGTGTGATAAACAGGAAAAGGTCCTGCCACACTTACCTGACAACTGGAATGGGGTAATTTTTGGGATTACTGTTGAACTACTATGTGTTCACCCGGCTATGAATCAATATATAACATATCTTGCCTTTTCTCGCTATAGTGTAACACTATAGTACCATTGATACACTTATTAATACTAACCGTCATGAAACGTATAGCAATACTAACCCACTCTATATATCTCTCTCTCTTCCCCCTTACCTCACTTGTGAGGTAAACCATTACCAGTCATCAGCCATCCTTGTATTTGGCCCTCATCGCACCTGAAGTCCCATCCCTATGACTGCCTGTTGCTGTCCCCTTGACCGGATTCCTGGCCTGCGCTGCCTAGCGATCCACTACTGCCCTATGACAATTCCTAATCCCTATGACAATTCATCCCTACACTAGACTATTTGAACTTTCTGACACTAAATGGGATTCATGCATTATCATACTGGTTAGGTAACCATCCCACCTCTTTGTAACAAACACCCCAGGTGGCTCTAAACACCATGTTCTATTCTCTACACCTAACTAACCTATTCATTTATCATGTATACAAACCTCACTGCCCTGTAACTGACCCTAGGCAGATGGGTCAGGCCCTCGAGTCGTGGATCTGCTCGAGGTTTCTTCCTATATGTATCTCCAATTCTAGGGAGTTTTTCCTCGCCCCTGTTACTCATGGGCTCTCTCTGAATGTTCAATACTCTGTAAAGCGCCGTGAGACGTGTAATGTCTTGGCGCTCTATAAATAAAATTGAATTGAATGGTAATTCCCAATTTTTATTGATATATTTGCACTTTTAATCTTGCTGAATTCTACAAGGCAAATATTAAATTAAAACTTAGTTCCCCGGCCCCATTCGTCTTTGTAAGGAAATTTTCTATTTTGTCTAATTTTAGGCAAAGTATAAGACAATACTTTCTTCACAGTATAATTGGAACCATGAATAAGTCGTTCAAGTAACAATATTGAAATACTAACATTGTTGGGTAAGACAGAATTTGGTTGTATTTGGCAGACGCTTTTATCCAAAGCGACATACATAAAAAATACATATGAAACAATCACTCTAACATAATTTAAGGGAAGAATGTAATACAAAATATCAATACAAAGTGTCAAGACAGAATAAACTCTGCTGCTGCAGCAACAGAGATAGTCTATAAGTCCCTAAGATATCTAATGTACTCATACATTGTTTATGTAGGATATACGTATATGTATATATAACCTAATCATATTGTTTCTTCTACTTAAAAATAGCTGACCGTTTTTTTCCCCTTCTCGGGGATTATATTCCCAGTTTTGATCTCGGACGTCTGGTCACTTATAGCATAAGAATATTCTATTACTGTTAAGCCAACTATGAATAATAAAACACGCCAAAACATGTGTCCTTTATCATAGCTACACGTAAATCAGTGGTATTCAGTGAGGTAAGATTAATTAAATGCGCTGACAGTTCATTGCTCCTGTCAAATGAATTACACTGAGTGGAGCGGATCACCACTCCAAGATGGCGGCCCCGCGTCTCGTCAGTGCCAGTAGGCAGTAGCGGTCGATGCTGCGTCTACTTATAAGATGTCTATGGTTGCAGACTCATGGCGCTCCACCGTAGAACGGAAACCGAATGTGAACTCGCAAGATCAGGGTGGTCTCACAAGGCTAGCGATTCGTTCGCTACTTGAAAAAAAAAAAAACGTCTAAAGACGCTTACCGTCAGAGACAAACAAATTATTTATTCTCACCATGTGTGTGACATTGTGAATAAACAACACTTAAGAGAGGTAGAGAAAGACGAAGTTTGAAAGATGAAGACATTATTATCAAGTAACAACAAAACATGTGGTCGAATTTCTCCCATCCCTCTACGTCCAGGTAGTTGGGGCGCATGTGTGTATCCCAGCAGCCGGCTAGGCAGGCAGTCTGATCCCTCCATGCAAACGGACAGACCACCTGCAGGCAGATGGAAAGACAGGCAAGTAGGCAGACATGCAAATAAGGGGAACATCCTTCCCATTCAGGACTTGTGTTGTTGTGTATGTGAAGGTTGGGAATCCACCTATTTACAAAGAAAAATATATATATGGTGTTAAATCAGTGCAATAAGTAGTTGGAGTTTGCAGAAAAGTTTTTTGTTGGTAGAACAATTTGTTTGTTTAAACTATTTCTAAAAATGTTTCTGCTAGCTAAATAAAGCTTCATTTAATTGACTTTATATTGGTATACAGTCATTTTGCCTTGCAGCCAAAGATGGTGTTGTTTCTGTCTGGCATTTAAAACCAAATAAATAGAATGTGTCTGTCTGTCTGTCTGTCTGTCTGTCTGTCTGTTTGTTTGGCTTTGCAGGTCAAATGTGGTCAATGGGCCCCAGTATGATATGAGTCATACTGAGGGCCAGTCATATGGACAGCACCGGAGTCCCTGGCAAGATACATGTACTCATACACACATGGCTACTATGATCTATCTAAAACAATGAGTACTGTTAATATGGGTAAACTGGCATGCAACACATTGTCCTATTGGCATATCATATAACAATCATATTAAATATCTGGTATGCATTTATTTAAAGATATCTGTACTGCTCCCTAGTGGTCAGAAGTCAATGGGCTACTTTGTTTTTGTATAGCAATATAGATTGCTTATTTGTAGATTACCAAATTATAGATAGTCTGTAGAAAGGCACTGTTATGACTTACTGTCATAAGGCTTTTGAGTGTCAAGTTTTATGATGGTTTTATGATGATAATCCCGTGGTACTTATTTTAATATTTTACAACACTCAGTCAACACTCATTTTAAATATTATGGATATTTTATTGATATGCAAAAAAAGTCAGGTGAAGAAACTGAAGACATGTAAAAATGAAGCACTCCAACCAGACACAAAGTTGACAAATGAGACATGTAACATGACATTCAAGTGAATCATAATAATTGCTATTCACTTGATTATGTAACAAAATGATGTTGCCTGTCAGATAACAGTACCTTTAATATATATGGATATGTTCTTGATAACCTTATTCCGTTTCAAATTAAACAATGTTGACATGGAACAACTGACACAACTGAAACTAAACTGAGACTGTTGATACTCAACGTACACTCAACTTATGCTAACTTTATACTCAATTGATATTAAATTTGAACTATATAGGTAAAGTTTTAACCAATAGATACATTATTTAGCCATATATGTTTGATATTATCGGTTTGTACGATGAGGGGTTTTTCTGCATCAAGAATTCAACCTATTGTTTTTTCAATGGGATGTTAACTTCAAGGCTGAACACAATATATTAATATAAATACATTAATATGAAATATTAATTAATATAAATCAAACATAATAATACAATAAGGGGCTTAAGCAAACTATTTCAAAACAGTTTCACCTCTTAACATGATACATTACCGTCTTAAACATTCCCCCTTTGACCAATAGTAATTAACCAACAAGGATTTTTCAATTAAACTAAACAAGGGATGGTTGTTTAAGTGTGTGTGGTGGAGGCAACAACATCAACAACATAAAAGTAAATAAAGAATGCGCTGGCCTGGGATGGGTGGGCACTAGGACCTGGGGCTGCAGTAGATCTAATGGGACATCCCTGCAGGGAGGAGCCTGGCTACCAACAAGCCTCCACACCCTGCTAGAGAGCTGTCTGCATTCCTGCCGTACACACACAAACACACACACACACACACACACACACACACACACACACACACACACACACACATAGCCAAACACGCCCTCACTTTCTCCCAGGAAGAACCCTAAGGTAAGTGTGTGGTTACGAGCAGATAGGAGTATCTGTCTGTATTTTCAGGAACTTGTGGTCTCTGTTATGATGTCGGAGGTAAAGTGAAGCACTGTGTGATTTGCTGGCTCTCTCTATTCCTCTTATGTTTGACTGTTGGTCAACAGAACAGTGGCGGGGCTGTGGGCCTGTCACTCCACTGCAAACCAGGACCTCATCCCCACTTATCCTGCAGGTTTGTCATTCATCCTGGTCATCCCTCTGAGTATCTCTCATCTCTCTCAATTGCTCTGTCGTTCACTTTCCAAACCGTGTGTCGTAAAAGGACACCTCTGCATGCACAGTCAGAGCAGCCATAGTGTGTGCAGCAAAGTGATCTCACTGTACTGAGCCCAGCCATGGAAACAGCTTCCTCCAAACGTGTCCCAGGACCATCATATCCAAAGTAGAGTCGCAGAAGCTCCACATCTGATAAGGTTGGCTGACCGTTTAGGTTCAATTCTGTTTATTGTGGTTATGGCCTTGACAAGTTATGTGTATTGCATGAATTAACTTTAGAGAGATAGTCAGTCAAATACAAGCACGACTGTTGCAAATACACAGTAAGAGGAGAATGATAAGAAAATGTAACAACCAGACTGGAGAGCAGTTTGGTTTTATGGAAGGCATCAGCCATATCTTCAGCGAGTAATGAGCTATGTTGCTCTTTCAACCAATAGGCTTATGTGTAGCTTATGGAACTAAGAATAGAGCAGAATAGAATCAACCTCATTGGTGTTTGTAAATAACAATGGTGTATTTTGTAGGCGGAAATACCCTCTCTTGATGTCGTCTCAGTATTGTGTTATAAACACAAAGTTATAATGGTTCTCTCTCTTGATGCCAGAATTTATTTGAAAGGTTTTTTCGGCACTTAATAAGGAAAGACATACTCGATTTCAGCTTATTTCTAAACTGTTCATATAGTCTCTGCGTTGTGTATTTTCCCAATTGTAGTAGTAATTCTTTAAGTGTAAATCAAGGAAGCTTGACAGGTTGGATCAGAGGGTCGAATAGATGGTTTATTCCAGGATGTAATACAGCAAGATACAGACTTAGGTTGAATAATCTATAGTGTAGGTGGTGAGGAGCAGTCTCCTGACGTGCTCCTTGGCTGTCGATCCCTCTTCTCACCCAACCGAAGGTTTGGCGCGAGTATTATAATAAGAAAATGTAAATAACAAAAGAACAGATGCAGTCTCTCCCTTGATAAGGTATATGGCCCTGGCTATGCCCCAGACGACCAGGTTGGTTCGTCCTTGTTGAGACATAACAAATGGAGGAATGTTGGAAATAACACCTGGTATCAGTAGGAGAGGCACTGGCCTGTTCATAGACTTAAGAAATGTGAAGAAAGAGACACTAAATATTCACCAATATTCTACAGACACAAGGGGAGGAACTCCCAGACCCACACTGATTTTGTGGACATCAAATACTTAATTGCAAGATCAATTCACAAATGCGTATAAGTGTGGAACCTCTCAGTTAATTTGATAACGGCCCATAAATTGATAAGGGGTGTTATCAGGAGCAGGCCACAACGACCCCTGGACGCATTGAGTAGACTTACACCCAGACACACATAACACGTCAGACATACAACCAATCATCTTAAAAAAAACAAAATGAATGCATTTTTAAAAACCTGTTACAAATTAGACCTGTAAATAGGTTTAATCCTGCAATGCAAAAAAAACACTGTTCACAGTTTTACACTGTTCACAATATTTGGAGTTGTGTAAGATGACAAATAACGATATGCTAGCATTAAAAACTTTTTGTTTGTTTACATGCTGATCTGCTCAAAGGTTGCTTACATCAGTCAAAGCTCTGGCAGTTTCCCATTGTGAATAAGCCCTGTATTGTTAACTTCAGTTAACAACGATGGAGACAAAACCCACCTAATATCGTCCTGTCTGTGAATTTAATGGCTTACAAATTGCTCAGTTTAGCGTTGAATGGGTTCTTTGGGGATGGAATGGGGTCAAAATGAATGCACAAAATACCTTTTGTAGGTGTTTTGTGTGGCCTCTCTCCGTAAGAGCTCCATCTTCTGCCAACAGGCTACTGCTGTGACATCATCGTGACGTCCACTCCAAATTGTTCTATAATACAACAAACACTCACCCTGTCATGCAGACTTATTCTTCCACGTATGTCACTGACTGAGCACAGACACATGGGACTGAAAACAGTCTTTGTTAAATAACTACCTCTATATCAGAGCCTCTCAAATCCACCACAAGCACCACTGGTGGTTGACACCTGTCTACCAAGTGTACCACAATATACTTCAATATGTCAACAATGTCTTCCTGCATACAGTGTCAGCATGAGCTCGGCGGGCAGTGATGCAGGCGACGGTGGTCTCGGGTCCCCGCAGATGAAGACCCCAGGGGAGAAAGCATCGGGGGCCGCGGGCGAGGACGGCTCTGGATGGACCAGAGCCAGCTGCCCCTGCTGTGTGTCGGGGCCCGTGGAGCCCCTGGTGCTGCTGCAGCTCAGAGCAGGGCTACAGAAGCAGACCAAGGACTGGGTCATCACACTCATAGCAGCAGCAGTGAAACAAGGAGGTGAGGACTGTGTGTGTGTGTGTGTGTGTGTCTGTGTCTGTGTCAAATTTGCCTGTGCAAATTTATGAGACCTAGAGGAGCCGGCAGAGAAAGAGACCTGGTTGGACAAAACTAGTTATTCTCAGATTCTACCCACCCAACAGGTGAGCTAAAAGGGGCGGAGAAAAGGCAGTGAATAGAGCAGACAATAAATCAAAGAGTCTGTGGGTGTGGTTCATGATATGTTAACTATTTTACCTGAAAAGAAACCCCACAAAATCTCAATAAATAACTCCATAAATCCAAAGCACATCAGACATAGGCAACAATGCCATTCATTTAAGGCTAGGGTAGGCAATTAGAAGAAACCAGCTGTAGAGCAGAGTAAGTTCAATTTTAGTAGTAGTAGTAGTATCCAACCACAAAAAAATTCCACCCTCCCTTTGAGGCTTCCCTCCAAAGCTATTCCCCCAAACACATGAGAAGCTCTCTAGAATTAGCAACAGGTCTGCTTGCTTGACAGGTAAGCCATCCAATCACCCTCAATTAAATGATTGAAAAAATGACTACCACCACCCTAGCTTTAATTGGTTCAGATCATTGTCACTGTAAAGGCAAGGCAACTTTATTTATATAGCACTTTTCATACACAAGGCAGACTCAAAGTGCTTCACATATAAACATTGTCATACAATAAAATAAAATAATAGATAATTAAAAGAAAGAAAAAGAAAAAGTGCAATGTATTTAAGATCAACAGTCTCTGATACCTACGTCAGGACTCCAACCCGACCTAAAGGAACTTGGTCCTTACCCACATCGGGACTCCAACCTGACCTAAAGGAACTTGGTCCTTACCCATGTCGGGACTCTAACCTGACCTAAAGGAACTTGGTCCTTACCCACGTCGGGACTACGACCCGACCTAAAGGAACTTGGTCCTTTCTCTGGGACTCCAACCCAGATTCTAGGAATCTAACCCAGTCTCTCTGGTATCAGGTCATGTATCTCTCTGGTAAAAATAGAAAATAAAGGCAAAGTTAGTAATAAAATAAGATTCTCCCACGTGACTCCCCTCTTCCGCCACCTCCACTGGAACTGCCCCTGCATACCTCCAAGCCTTGGTCAAACCACACACCCCAGCTCGATCCCTTCGCTCAACTACCTCAGCTGGACTTCTGGTACCCCCATCGCTAAGAGCAACCAAAGGTCGATCAGCTAAATCACAACTCTTCTCTATCTTGGGACCACAGTGGTGGAACAAGCTCCCTGCTGATGTCAGGACCGCAGAGTCGCTCACCAGCTTCCGCAAATGACTCAAAACCCACCTGTTCAGAGTTCACCTAGACTCTACATAGCCATTCAGTCCCTTATTTGTCTGTTTCACTATTGTTTGTTGTACGTCCTGGCACTTGATGAACGCACTTAATGCAGGTTGTATTCATTCACTGTACTTAATTGTGTAGCATGTACTTAATTGTGTTGTGTATGCATGTTGTGTAGCATGTACTTAGTTGTGTAGCATCTGCAGTAGCTAGCTATCACTGCTGTATACGGGGAATGGGGTTAGCCTGGCGATTGTTAGTACTTGCACTTGGTTCTATGAACGTCTTTACTGTACCGACGGCGATATATTGTTTCACTTCTTATGACAAATGTACTTATTGTAAGTCGCTTTGGATAAAAGCGTCTGCTAAATGCCCTAAATGTAAATGTAATAAAAAATAGATACAAAATAAAGGCAAAGTTAAAAAAGCATTGTAGATTTAAGATTTAGCTGAAAGCTAAAGCAAACATAAAAGTCTTCAGTCTTGTTTTAAAAGCTGTCAGAGTTGGGGCAAGT
>NC_140283.1:11475350-11490350 GCF_964030765.1 Micromesistius poutassou | reverse complement strand
TTGGTAGATTAGTTGAGTGGAGTAGATCCTAATCTACTCAAGATAAGATAGTACTTTATTAATCCTAGATCATCTCAATACAAAACAATAAGTATAGGCATACATGTCAACAGTTTCTCCTATGCATATATTACCATACTATACCGTGGTATTGGTCTGTTTGTCTGTCTGTCTGTCTGTCTGTCTGTGTTTCTTTCACTCTGTTTCTGTTTCTTTCACTTTCTCTGTTTCTCTCTCTCTCTCTCTCTCTCTCTCTCTCTCTCTCTCTCTCTCTCTCTCTCTCTCTCTCTCTCTCTCGCCTGTCTCTCACTCCCCTGCAGCGTTTGGCGTCCCTGCTGATCATCACCCAACTGGTGAACCAGGTGACGGAGGTGGTGATCCCCTTCCTCGTGGACCGCTTCCTCAGTGCGCCCAAGAGGTCAGAGAAGAAGGAGGACCCGCAGGAGGACAAGTTTAGGAATCAAAGCAGCCTTCCTGATTTCCCTGTGGGTGTGTGTATGTGGGAGGTTGTGCGTACGATGGAATGCGTTGCCGGGATAAGATCAGCCCTTTAGTCACCAAATTTGAATCCCAGCATCGCGATGATCAGAATGCAAATAATAATACAAATATGAAAAGTACTACAATATATACACACCCATCTATCCAAAAGGTCTCATAAAATAAACAACGGTGAAACTAAAATTCTAAATATCTATTCTACATGTATTTATGGTGTGTGTGCGTGTTTGTGTCTGTATGGTTCATGACTTCCAAAGCCTGTATGCATCGGCTGTCTGAATCACAGGCACTGTTGTTGTATCAAAGAGCTTCCTGTTTTGCTGTCCGCAGGGCCTGTTTGCAGAGTACATTGAGCTCCTGGTGCAGTTCGGCTACTTCAGCCTGTTCTCGTGCGTGTACCCGCTCACCGCCGTGCTGCTGCTCATCAACAACCTGACGGAGATCCGCTCCGACGCCTACAAGATGTGCAAGCTGTTCAAGAAGCCCTTCTCCGCTCCCGTGGCGGGCATGGGGGTCTGGCAGGTCAGCCCCCCTCTTCCTCCACTAGTAGCACAGCAAGCAAATACATGCAGACCCATGACCCATGTTTCAGATGCTGGATTGTTATTTCAATGAGTAGATTGGAATAGCATATATGCATTGTTTACATAATTGCCGGAGTGACCTTCTATTTGCTGTTTCCTGTGTATACTCGTTTAACTGTTGAACATTTTAGCCTCATTTTTGGCATGTGTACTTTTTTTTTAATTTACTGCATATCAATGCATTTTGCAGATAACATTTGTGTGTGGCTCCCTTGTCTCTCTGTGATGTCTCTCCTCCCACAGACAGCGTTTGAGGTCTTGAGCTTTGTGTCGGTCATCTCCAACTGCTGGTTGTTGCTGCTGTCGCCACGGTTACAGGAGCTAGGCCAGGAAAGTGGCGTCACAGGCACCAATGCCCTGCTGGTGGCCGTCCTGATGGAGGTACCGACCGACCGGATGCTGTGCAGACCCTTCTCACAGAGCTGTCATCGTAGCAGAAACACAGGGGTGGCTCATAACTCTAATCATGGGTCTGCTCCTTTGATGCACCAGGGCAGTTGACTAACCTAGTGGAGAGAAGTCTGTTAGCCGTGCCCTGGTATATAAATAGAGCAGAGCCAAAATACGTGTTATGAACGAACCCTGTGTTTGTCCTGAGAAGATGCCTCGTGAGAAGGGTCTATACTGCCTTATTGGGATTTGATCTCAAGGATCGATCTTGTAGACATGGATCTTTTGTTTTGAAGGTGTTTATTTATACAACTGTGTGTCTGTGTGTGTGCGTCTGTGTGTCTGTGTTTCTGTTTGTCTGTGTGGGGTTCAGCATGTTCTGATCATGATTAAGATGGTGCTGGCAAAACTGATCCCAGATGAACCGGACTGGATCAGAGTTAAACGAGAGCAGAACGAGTTCATATCAATGCAGGCCTTAGGACAGCAGGTTAACACACCCACACACACACTCACACTCACACATCTGTGTAGTATTGATAATGATATGGCATTGGGATTCCATTTGATTAGTTTGATTTGATTAATTCAGTATTATATCTCTGCTACAATTCTTACTGATATTTTCACTTTTTCTTTAAGTACCAATTAGAACTAATGGTAGCTGTAGCTGCTATCTCATGAACAAAATAATAATCACCAATAATCATATATCACATCATATAATGCCTTCAAACCGTTAAAGGTAACCATTGATGGTCCAATTGTAAAACCCACTGACCTCTGACCTCTCTCTCCCCCTCTCCCTCCCTGACCCTTCTAACCTCCCTTACAGAAACAGTGAAGGGGATTGTGGAGAGAATTGGGCAGGCCTGTGTTTGGAGCTTCAGTGCTGCATTCACTCTCATCCAGTCCCACGTAGCTAGGCAACCGGTTGAGTATCACTTCACAGAGACTTCACGGAGAGCAGACCATATGCCCTTATTATATTCTTCTGTCAGCTAGCAGTGCTTCAGTGCTAACCCCATGCAAATTCTCACACGCACACGCACACGCACAGACCCGGTGACAGGATTAACTCATCATGGGGCCATCAGAAAAGACAGAGGGGGGCACAAATATTTTTCACTTGCTGATAACACAGGAGGGATCATAACTGTTGGTACAATTACTCACAATGTATTTGCATTTTTTTTGTAGTACATAACTTTAAAAATAAACCTAAACGGTGAAATTGACCCCGCCCTTCTATCGGGAAGGCCATTAACAATTTGTTCTATAGAGTTGCGTGAACGAAGCACTCAGACGCAACGAATCTGGTGAGTGTGACTGATGGGGCAGATGGAAATATGTGATAGGAAATAAGGATACTAAACTAAAGTGGGAAGCATATTTTAACTGACAGACATTGCAGCGTTTTGGTCCCTGGTGGCGCCGGGCCTGAGCACCAGTCCCAAGTGGATCCTTAAGAGCAGCTGAAGATTTTGCAAGAGGCATTTAGTGTGCACAGACACCCCTGTGTAACGCTTGCCTGGTGTAGTGTAGTGAATCTCCATACCAAGAGGACTTTTTATCTGTTTTGATTTTGATTTGTACGGGTGGCTGGTGAGGCCCTGAGCAGACACCACTTTTACTCTTTGCTCTGTTACTACTTTGACTACTTTAAATACTACTAATTGATGATACTGGTTCTTCCTATTTTTGGAGTTAAGGTAGAGCGCTGGCGGTACATACATTTAGTGTCCAAAGCGCATGGCTTTCATATCCTGTTGCTGTACTTATGTCTAGACGGGTCCTTGTCGATATTGTATGAGCGTATAATAGTGCAGAATGTCCTCAATGCAAAATGGCATGTTGAATTAAGTGAATTTAATACAAACAGCGCATAACAATAATTGAACATATTTCTGTGATACCCGGATGGTGAATGTTAAGACTGAATTTGAACCTGAATTAGTGTTAAAAAAAATAATAATGGGTTGAATATTACCTGCCTAATAATAGTATTTTTGAAAAGATTGTATTTTAAAAACAAAATTCAACCACAGAACATTTCAAGCATTAAATTGCAATGCAGAAAGGTTTCAATGGAGAAAAATTGCAGCTTCACCTAATTCAACATGCCATTTTGCATTCAGTACATTTGACACTAATACTTACATAATATTGTTTGATTCACACCTAGACATAATTTCCAGAAGCCTTAAAGTATTTATATATATTATGTGATTCATCACGGTTTGCTTGTCCATAAATACACATTATCTGCGTGATGTCATCTTGAATCAATGTGGCTAAAATCCTCTTTACTCTCATAATTAACTCATTTACCACCTCACCATACCACTCTCCTTGACAACATTGTGTGTTCATAAATTTCACTAGAAATCGAAAATGAAGAAATCCCCAAGAAAGTAGATACGATTCCTTATCTAACTGACATCCAGAAGCTGTGGACTTCAGATTCCAAGGAGCAACCAAAGAATTGTGAAATGCCTTGCTTTTTTATGAGTTGAGTGTTTTACCATATATTTTTATACATTAAGTATTTCACGCAATGTTTGCCTTAAACAGATACTGTACTTGAATGAGGTGGTGTTACACTTGCTTACGAATGTTATTAAATTATTAACTGCCGGCATATTGTAATAAAATATAAGTCAAACAGGCACTGAGTGGAGATTGACTGATGTTACATCTAGGGGTCCAACCATCTGAAAACTGCCCCTCGGCAAGGCACTAAAGAGAAACAGGTTCTATACCTACCTAGACCCTGACTTCTGCAGTAATGCCATTTTGTTTGAATGTTACAGAGAGTGATGACCAAATATATACTATTCATAGGCTTTTGTAAATTTACAATAAACATGGCTTACTTCTCCTTGACTATTCCAAGTTTACCTTCTTTAGAATATATTATGTGCTGAGATTATTTTTACTTTTCAGAGCTTGAGAGCTGCCTTTGAATGCAGGAAAGATGCACAATAGACATTCACAGAGCTTTGATTGGACATCAGCACTGCTTAGTTCTAAACCTTCTCTCTAGGACGACTTTTTATAATGTTACTGTAGAGTAACATTATAAAAGTATAAAGTAGGTTATGAAAATAGACTATAACTGACTGGTAACTAATATTTCATATTTCCACTGGACCACAGATAGATAGGCATAAATGCTGTGTTTCAGCCACACTGTGGAATCACCATACAGCACACAGGAGATGTTATTTTTACATTTTTAATAAATAAATACATAAAAGGTTAATCTCTCGGTGAGAGAACATAGGGCACGCCTCGAAGTGAGGGCTGCATTTACACAGGAGCAGAAACACCAAACGGCCACCTCTTCTCTGCACAACTGACACTGCAGTGTTTAATTCGTTGGACGTGATTTTCCCTGTCTGCAGAGGCAGGGGGCCATGGACACATAATTCATGAAGTAAAAATCACCAACAAGTAGTCTTTGACCCTGTGTAAATGGCCATCAGTCATAGACATATAGCTTTTAGCTAAGAGCTATTTTGGGAGGACTTCAATTTGGAGAATTTCTAGCTTATTATTTTATACCCTTTGGCCTTTTAAAGTGTGTGCAACACGTTCTCTACATAATAAAATACTATGCAAGACAAGTCAAACTTGAGGATGGTGAAAATCGCGAATCACTCAGAGGTATTGAGAGGGGGAAAGGAAGGGTAGGAAACAAGTGATTACAGCTTCTTCTTACAAACCTGCCTTTATGCTAGTCCTACGGTTACATAAAGAGCCATGTCTGGTGACATCCGAGACACGAGGAGGTATATCGTGAGAAATAATAAGAATAACCATCTCCTAGGAACTACCACAAAGTTCAAACACTTTCAAAATATCACCTCTACAAAATAAAACTCATGATAATGTTAAAAGCGTTCCTAGTGTCTATGAGAATACTTAAATAGATTACATGGAAGACCTGCATCCGCGCCCGTACTCATAATCATTACGTTTACAGTGTTGTATATGATATCATGAAAACAATGACGCATCCTGATTGACCTTTCGAGACATAAAAATATACATTAATAAAAACCAACCATATTGTAACAGCCTTAGTCGTAAAATAAAACGTTTACCTCTTTAGGTCCTGAATTGACCAAACATGGTACATTTGTGGTGAGTCACGCAGAGGAAAAGGAAAAAGGCTATCTTGTAGCTAGCAGAGGCTAGGGAAAGAAAGTCACATATATACTGTAGTGGAGCTGTCCCAATGTTCACATTAAACTGACTAGTTTCTTTACTAGTGGGAATGTGGGATAACAACAAATACAAAGTAAGTCTTACAGTGACTTTTGGTGCAATGTTACGGATTGGCTTGAATCTGTGACACATTGAACATTGAGCACTTTAGGCACCATATCCATATACAGACCCACTAGTAGCTTATTAAATGGCTCTGAGTGGCCAGCCAGTAAAAATTACATTATATACCCTCTTCTCTCGCTTATGTCTGCCAACTTTCCTAGGTCCAGTGTTGCCAATGGAGAATGGAACTCTTCTATATTTAATGACTGCCCGGTATATAAGCTCAACTCAACAGAAAGCTGACTACAGAAACACACAACCGTGGATCCAGCAGCAATGTATTTAGTATGTGTGTGTTGTTGTTTTGTTGTCCACGGTGCCCACAGTGTTTCTACCTGTAACAAGGGAACTTCCATGTGTGTGTGTGTGTGTGTGTGTGTGCATGTGTGCGTGTGTAATACTATGTGCATGCAATCAACTTGTGAAAGTTGTGAGTTGTGACGCCACACTCGGGCCCCATCCAGGGGGCTTTTGTGCGCATGCTCAAGGGGCCATGCTCTTGAGTCTTAGATAGTAGAAAGAAAATGTTATGACTCATATCAATTCAACCCCTAACGGGGGTATCAGTGGTGACTGCCTCTTCTTCTACTGTTTGTGTCAGACTCTGCCTTGAGCCAAGTCACCTTTATGGCCGGTTGCTCTTGTCCTTCTGAGTCAGTGCAGGCCTGCAGTGAATAGCTTGTGAGCTGCTGCCCCGCCCTGGCAGGATCCCGGGGGCCCTGTCGGGCAGCAAGCCTATAGGACGTGACAGCAGTTGTACTGGGCCAGGGGCAGCACCTTGGTCTTGTTGTGTGTGGGTATGTTGAACGCCAGGGCCTTTTCGCACAGAGGAAACTGAAACAGGCGGTCTTTCAGCTTAACGCCGCGCGCCTTGCTGGGTCCCGTCCGCCCCGCCGTCTCCGACCCAGATGCATTGTGGGCCTGGTCCCTGAGGAAGTCGTCCCTCTCGACGTCCCCCTTTTTCTCGTCCTTCTCGTCGGCGCTCCCCGCGGTCTTGGCGCCGTGTCCGTTGAGGCTCAGCTCAGCGGGGGAGGAGGGCAGGGTGGAGAGGGGGCCGCTCGTCTGAGGAGGGAAAGGCACCGGTGCGTTGGTGTTGTTGTTGGGCTCCGCCTCCAACGCCACCGCCGCCGCCGCCGCCGACCCGGGGGTCATGGGGTCCGGTTCCCCCTGGCAACACTGGACGCCCATGAAGCGGCGCGGTTCGGAGGAGGGCGGCTCCTCGGCGGCACAGCCCAGCGCCTCGTTACCGTTGCCGACCGGCTGGTCTGAAATCACACGCCTCCCGCCGCGCTCCCCCGACCCAAACTCTGTCTCCCTCTGGTCCATCTCCGCCTTCACCCCCTCCTCCTCCTCCTCCTCCTCCTCCTCCTCCTCTTCCTCTCCCAGCTCCATTGCGCTGGCGGACTGCAGCTCCTCTCCTCCCTGACTGTGCGGGTCCAGGCGCCCCGCCGACTCCGGCTTCACGTCAGCTCTCTCCTGTGGCGTCTGCGGAGGGGCCCGACTCGACCCCCCACCCTCCTCCTCCTCCTCCTCCTCCTCCTCCTCATCTTCCTCCTCACAGATCTGCCCCAGCGCTGCGGGGGTCTTGACCACGGGGGCCTCCTCTGGCGGGGCCCGGCGGTGCCCCAGGCTGGGCTGCCAGGTCCCGGGCGTGGGCTGCAGGGCGGGCGGCCGGGCGGCCAGCAGGTCTCCGCACTCGGGCAGCCCCGGGCGGATGGAGGCGGCCGACAGGGCCCCCGAGAGCCAGTGGGGCGGAGCCTCGGGGCTGAGCAAGGCGTCGTCCAAGCCCGCCAGCCAATCGTGCGCCTCGATCTCGGCGAGGGTGGCCCGGCAGGCCGGGTCCTTCTGGAGCATCCTGGAGATCAGGCTGAGGAAGAGGGAGGGGGGCAGTGATGAGGACGAGGGTGGGGGGGAAAGAGACACAAAAAAAGAAAGTGTGAGAGATGAAGGGGAGAGACAAGTGAGACACAGTATTCACTGTGCAGACACAGCGTCACTGAGGGGAACATGACCTGACCCGGGCCCCCATCGCTAGGGGCCTGTAGCGGGTGCTGCTGCTGCTGCCCTGAAGGAGAATGTGTCCTAACTATTTTCTGCTCTTCCCCGTTCTCCCACCATTTAACCATGGGACCCGGGGCCAGTCATATGACAGTTGCTGAGTCAGATGTTTAAGGTTTGTCTTGAAGACTAACTGGTTCTAACAGCACCTAAGGAGTGATTAATTTAAACCTACCATCCCATCTTGCTTGGTGGGTGGCGTTATTCCACCCGTAGTTATGGTTTTGGTCATGTGACTTTAAGCAAACCTAACTCGAAGCCAAAACACTGTTTCTTTGTAATTATCTTGGGCACATGGGCTGTTTGCATGACTGATGAAATCAAACAAACTTAAATGTGGAGCTGTTCAGATCTGCTTGCGCTGTTTAACAGTCGAGGCAGATCAGACGTGATGTATGTTCATACAGTATATACAATATCTTTCTCAAAACCCCAAAGACGTCTTGGAAAGGAGGATCATAATAGGAGGAACTCAAAGTGATGATCAGTGTTTGGAGGGGAAAGAGGACCTTGATACCTGTAATTTATACACTTTGATCACGGGCCTATTTCGAGTAGGAGGTTAGGATCTGTTTCAGCCTAAACCAGAACTCTGACTCAAGCGAGCCCATCCCTCGACAGTAGGGATGTCTCAGAGATAACCTGCTATGTACCAGGTTCACTACAGTGTAGGCTCACAGTGCAAGTCACCATGGTAACCAAACCTTGAGCAGTCTAATCTTGGTATCTGAAATCGAAAAATTCTTAGATTCCCTGAATTCTGACCATATCCCATTAACCTGGAAATACGGCTTCTTGAAAGAGGGCCCGACTGTAAATCTACATCCACTGTATATCTGCAGCAGAGCAGAGATAACGGATCTCTCATACAAACTATACACAACACTACGTCTTCAAGGCAACACAAAAACAGGATCTAGGTAAGTGTGTGTTTTTGTGTGCGTCTGATGCGAGGTGTGGGAGCTCACTCTCGGCAGCCCTCGGACACGTGGTCGGGGACGGAGTAGCGGCAGTCCAGGATCATCACCAGCGTCTCACTGTCGTTGGTCTCCTGGAAGGGAGGGACTCCACACACCAGCATGTACAGTATCACCCCCAGAGACCAGATATCTGCAAAACACACACAGGCAATCTATGCGTTAGACCGACTCAAACTTCACGGTTTTATTTGTAAATCCTGTGGCAGAATTTGAGTTGGTATGATGCGATTATCTTAACATATTAACCGCATACAATAAGTCGGTACTTCAATAATCCCTGATGGGAAATTGTGGAACACATGAGCAGGGTCAGATGCGGATCAACTTAATCAGATTTGTTCCACGCAGAGCGAGAGAGAGGAGTTTCTGTGGCGCTGCCAAGAGTGAATTGTCAGTGAGCTATACTAGTGGCCTGGCACTGCTCTGTGAACGCAGGATGTTTGGACGGGAGATGACCTGGCTTCTGTCATCTGAAAGGTCACCACTTACAAGGTATTGATGCCGAGGAAACTCTCTCGTGTTCCTCGTTCCTCGCGCTCTGCCAATTGAAATGCAGCGCACAAAGTGGAAAGTTAGGTCCTGCTCTGTCTGCACTCAAGTGTGTCCGAGAAGGAAGACATGTGACCTAGACCTAGACGGCTGGGTGTGGTTGGTTTGGGTGTGCCGCTCGTTTCTGCTGACAGAATGCACACACACACACACACACACACACACACATACATGCACACACACACACACACACACACACACACACACACACACACACACACACACACACACACACACACACACACACACATGCATGCACACACACACACACACACACACACACACACACACACACACACACACACACACACACACAAACACACTCACACTTCCTGGTACTGACATATGTGTCAGACATTGTGTACCATTTGCATCTCCTCCCTTTCCTTCCTTCCTTCATTCACTCACTCCCCCCCTCCTTTACTTCCTTTGCTGCTTCAACTCACTTGACTCCTTTCCTTTAGAGAAGACAGCACAGCAGTTGCATGAGGACACACACTAAGAACATTGTGGCCAATTTAGCCAGAGAGAGAGAGAGAGAGAGAGAGAGAGAGAGAGAGAGAGAGAGAGAGAGAGAGAGGAGGGTGAGATAGAGAGAGAGAGAGAGAGAGAGAGAGAGAGAGAAAGAGTGCGAGAGAGTGCGAGAGAGGGAATAAAAGAATGGAGGAGAGGGAAGAGACATAGAGAGAAGGGGTGGGGGGGAAGGGAGAGGGAGAGAGGGGGGAGGGATAGAGAGAGAGATAGAGGGGGGAGAGAGTGAGAGAGAGAGAGTGGGGGAGAGGGAGAGAGGAGGGTGAGATAGAGAGAGAGAGTGGGAGTGGGAGAGAGTGAGTGTGGGGGGAGAGGGAGGGGGAAAAGATACAGAGAGAGAGTGGGGGAGAGGGGGGGAGAGATAGAGAGCGAGAGAGAGGCAGAGAGAGTGAGAAAGTCAGAGAGCGAGGGGCCGTGATGAACAGCAGTCCTGTTCTATTCTAAGAATGTTCTCTTCACTTCCTTTCTCCACCCCTCCCACACCACTCTGTTCCATCTCTCTCTCTCTGTCTCTCTCTCTCCCTCTCTCTCTCTGTGTCTCTCTCCGCTCTGCACTCTGAAAGGCCTTTTTTTTTTTTTTTGCAAATGACAATCCACTACCACAGTCTACTACCACGGTGCAGTCTGAGCAGCGCTCTCTCTCCCTCAGCGGTTGTGCTCAGTGCAGGGCGGATCTCTCTCGCTCACAGCAGCTGCTGTTCTGCTGCCCCAGCCCAATATAACGACGGGACACAACCGCAGCCCAGTAACAGAGCCCCGGCGCGTCAGCCCCGAACCCGCTCACACCGCGTGGCTCACACGGTACGGCTCCCAGGGCCAGGCACTGACTGTCTTCACAGCAAACCTCTATGTTTATTTTTTTTTGTGTTATCAGTGCAAACAAAAGCCCCTATAGTCTTTGGGCTGCAACGGGGATGGAAACACACACACACACACACACACACACACACACACACACACACACACACACACACACAGGGGGACACACACACATACAGGCACACATTCACACCCGCTCACACGGAATGCTGTATACACATGCCTGATAGGCACACACGTCTGTCCGTCCGGGACAACTGTTATGCAACGCCACGGATGATGGAAAAGGGAGGGGGGGGTAGGGATGGAGTGAGTGGTGTGTTCTCCTTCTCCCCCCTCGGTTCACCGAGTGAACTATCTCACATTCTCGACACACATTCAATTAGAGGCCTCCGGGGGGCAGAGGGGGGGGGGAGAGAGAGGGGGGTTGAATGCAGTGAAACAACCCGAATAACAACTGAATTCCTGCCCCCCTGTTGAGGATCCCCCTGATGGGTCCCGCGGGATTAAAAAAGCACAAGGAGGCTACACACACACACACACACACACACACACACACACACACACACACACACACACACACAGTGTTACCAGATTTAGAAAAAATGTGCATGGGGGGTCTTAAGAAGCAGCCGTGCTCCAGTGGCTTATCAACATTGGGGTGGTGTGAGAGTGTGTGGGACAGGGGTGCACATGGTCCCCCTCTTCACCCAGCCCCCCACTACAGCCTTCTAGAGGGGTCATAGCCCTGGCAGGAGCAAATACACCCCACTAGAGTCCCGAAGTCAATCGCAGAAGGTGAATGGCCGGTTTCACACCAAGTAAGGGACGGAGGTATGTGTATGGTGGATGAATATATGTCTATATATATCACAAGTCAACATTCCGCATCGCTACTGCTAATTGCCTTGGCCGGTGTACAAGGAAGTCAAATAACACTGCTGGGGCTGTCTGTGGGTAAATAGAGCAGACACATGAGATAGACACACGTTTTCCACCATTTCTTGAACCCAATACACTTCAATGTCCCAAAGATCGGGGCAATGGGAAAATAGTGAATTGGTTACCAGACTGTGCCAGTTAGTCCACTTACAATATACTATTGTATCATTGTACCATAATCGTGTAGGAAACCAAGGCCAGAGAAGTCAAGTGAACATCAGACATCATTAGACACCAAGTATTGACTATTAAGATCCAAAGAAGGCCAAGATAAGGGATTTGACCGAAGGAAGATAGTTATCCATGTAAACGTATGCTCATGACACTCCTTGACTATCACTCTGTTGCCCTTAATCGGCACACTATTGTCCGATACACTTATCCTTGCTGTGTTGCTGTCCTTGCTTACACAATTTTATCCTTGGATATAAACACACACACACACACACACACATTTATGGGTTATATCAGAACCAGGGCCTAGAAAACGTCACACACACAATCTCCTATAACAGCTATAAACAGAACACACACATGAATGACATGTAGCGATAATGTTAAAGGGCAAGACAAGCAGACCTATCTCCATAATTACACACACAGTGGGATAGCTGTGACAGAGACACAGGGAGGGAAGCCTCCTGTGTGTGTGTGTGTGTGTGTGTGTGTGTGTGTGTGTGTGTGTGCGTGCGTGCGTGCGTGCGTGCGTGTGTGTGTGTGTGTGTGAGTGCGTTGTGAGTGCGTGTGCGTGCGTGTGTTGACGACTGTATGAGTCATCCTACTCAGCTATGCTCTTCAGAGGACATCTTTCGCGCTTTGCCGGGCACCACTATCACATGGGAGATGGACAGGAAGGCCCAACTTATACATGCACACAACACACACACACACACACACACACACAAAGGTACGCACACACACAAACACACACCACATACACTTGATCTGTATGCTTGTTTATTTTTACGTTCATTGTATTTGTCAGTGGATATCTTTGTGTGTATATTTGTCGCAAACACACGCACGCACGCATGCACGCGTACAGATATACAAACACACACACATACACGCACACACGCGTATAGATGTACAAACACACACACACACACACACACACACACACACCCCACTATGCAGCGTGTAGTGCTGACTCCACTGCAGTGTGTGTGCCCAGTAGGCTCAGGACTAGCAGCACTGCTTAGACTGACCCAGATACACACGCTGTAATCCTCTCTCTCTCTCTGTCTCTCTCTCTCTTTCTCTTTCCCTCTCTGTCTGTGTCTCTCTCTCTGTTTCTCTCTCTGGTTCTCTCTCTGCCTCTATCTCTCTCTCTACACACACGCACACACACACACACACACCACACACACACACACACACACACACACACACACACACACGACTATCCTTCTATAAACAGGGAGGGAGGGGGGATTGGTGGGATTTGAGTCTGAAATCAGATGACGCAAAATAAATATCTCGGCTAAATTGAAAAAATCCTAATGCTAAAGTTTAAGATCCTTTCAGGGCAATTTTCCATGGCTTGATCTTTAAACCCCTACGGATCTCTTGGCCAATTCTGTCCTTTACTGAAAAGCTTCATCACAGTTGTTTACAAATGCAGAAGCGTAAAGGGCAGCGATAATGATTTTCCCGGTTACACTGAAAACTATGACAGGGATTACATTTGCTGCCTTCGTAAATATATAAATAGTACCGGCTGACATTGAAAAATAGCATCTGATTCACGATTCACAAGGAAGAAGGCGATAGTCTCTTTCAAAGGGGGAACACAGTATCCAGCATCATATAATTAAATATACTTTCCTTATTTAGGAAAGTATAAAGGGAGAGACTATAAAACACAGACGACTCAAAGCTTGATGATAAAGTTATGTCCAGGTGGTTGTCATGACTGTATATAGAACAAATAAAACATAAGGTCACCAGGAGAGTCCTGGTGTGTCTCTGCCTGGGGTGTGTGTGTGTGTGTGTGTGTGTGTGTGTGTGTGCTTGCGTGTGCTTGCGTGCGTGTGTGTGTGTGCGTGTGCACGTATATCACTATTTTCAACAACACAGCAACCAGGGCAGCTTCCTTCCCATTCACATCCGTGTTTGGTGTGGCTACTTTGGTCCCACAGGACGATTCAGCGTCCGTTAGCCCCTCGGGTGGCTTCCCCCCTGCTAGCCTGCTAGCCTCACTGTGCTAACTCACCGACGGCGGGCGCGTGGTACTGCTCCCCCAGCAGGATCTCCGGCGCCGAGTAGGCCAGCGAGCCGCAGCTGGTGGCCAGCATGGTGCCGGGCTGGAAGAGGTTGCTGAAGCCGAAGTCGGTGAGCTTGACGGCGCCCTGGCGGGGGAAGAACACCACGTTCTCCGGCTTGAGGTCGCGGTGCACCACGTGCAGCCGGTGGCAGTAGGCCACGGCGCGCGCCATCTGCGCAAAGTGCCGCTTGGCGGCGCGCTCGGCCACGCCGCCCTCGTGCCGCAGGATGTAGTCGTAGAGGTCGCCGCCCTCCGCCAGCTCCATCACCAGGTGGAGGGTGGTGGGCGTGTCGATGGCCTCGTAGAGGCGCACCACGTTGGGGTGCTGCACCAGCCTCATGCACCTGTCCGTGGAGCGCACACAAGGCGTGGGGTTAGTGTTGTGAGCAGGCACCTGTGTGTGGCCTACGATGACGGCCTCTATGTGCAAAGGGGTCTATGGGACACACACACACACACTGGGTTCTCTCTCTCTCTCTCTCTGTGTATCTCCCCCTCTCTCCCCCTGAGCGCCTGCCACTGACAGGCGGAGTCTCTTTCACACCGAGTGCAAAGGGTCATCGTGTGGAGCAGCGGTAAAGCTGAATGGGACAACGTAAGGTTGTCAAAACACGCTGTTGCTGATGCATGCTGGGGGTCGTCCCGTGAAGGAAGCTTCCGCTGAACAGACACGGGCTCAGTGTGTTCAGAGAGACCAGACGGGCCAGTGACGGAGAGTACGGCGACCATGGGTTCTAGGTGGGCTTCAATCTGATCACACGAGCGGCGAACACAGAGTCCACCTGGGAGCACACGGCTCTGACTTTGTCTTTTTCCCTCTTGAAACCTCACGGAAACAAAACTAAGACATGTAAGGGTGCTCTTGTGGATCTCTCTCTCTCTCTCTCTCTCTCTCTCTCTCTGTATCCCCCCCTTCCTCCCCTCTCCCCCCCGAGTGCCTGCAACTGACAGGCGGACCCTCTTTCAGTGACGGCTAACCCCCCCCCCCCCCGATTTCGTCCATACCTCACTTCCTGCAAGAGGTGGCTGGTCGCCATGCCGT
>NC_140283.1:11465350-11470350 GCF_964030765.1 Micromesistius poutassou | reverse complement strand
CTGACAATAATTCACTCTTTAATTTGCTCGTATTTGTTTTTCATCTTGATTTATTTTCCAAATGTTCTTTGACACATTGACATGAAATGCTTATTATGTTGCAAGTCAGCATAATTATTCTTTGTAGTCTAATCAGAGTCTCTAATCATATTTAGAGTAATGCAGCACTTTTCATGAATAACCAGCTCAGCAAAGTGTGTGTGTGTGTGTGTGTGTGCGCGTGTGTGTATGTGTGTGTGTGTGTTGTTCTGTAACGTGTGTTTGTAAAACTGGGCTGTGCTGAGCCGTACCAGGACCCAACCGTATCCACTCTTACTCACAGAACAGAACAACATGACCACAGACATTCCCCTCTCTGCCCTTTAATCTCTCTCTCTCTCTCTCTCTCTCTCTCTCTCTCTCTCTCTCTCTCTCTCTCTCTCTCTCTCTCTCTCTCTCTATGTATTCCCTCAGTTTTTTCCCTTTCATCCCATATATTCTCTTTGACGTCCTCTGGCAGTGCTGCTCGCTCTTTAAAAAATCCCTCACTCCATCTTTTGTGCAGCGTTTTGTTTGTATAGAGCGAGTGTTGCTTCATGCCTCTCCTTCACCGTCTCATGAGACTTTTGATTCACCAACGGTTTTGAGTGGGAACACTGGGGTCAATGGTTGCCTGTGTGAATAAAGAATTCCCTTGGATCAAAAGGATCTTTTTATTTACCTTATCTTCCCTTTCTCCTTCTTTTTCCGAGGGGATTACTCGATAAGTGTAACAGATTTGTTTATGTTCAAATTGAGCATTTAAATGTGTGAATGAAGCAGAGCAGACTCATAGGAGGGAACAGCAAAACAGATCCTTCTTCAGCGTGTCAAAGACAGAGCCATGTAGGACGCCATGACAGTCTATTGCAATGCCTCGTTGCTAAGCCGGCTGTGTCCTGGGCCTGCACACGGAGAAGAGGCCCCTGACACGAGTTTGATAAAGAATACATGTTTTTGCAGAGCGGCCCTAAGTAGAGCTCATTGATAAGGTACATGCACGTACTGTGACTGGTGTGAGTGGATGGTACTGCAGTTACACTGAGCAGTCACCTCACATCAAAGACTCCCACCAGGAGGAAATAAAGCATGTACACACACGTACACACACACACACACACACACACACACACACACACACACACACACACACACACACACACGCACGCACGCACATACACACACACACACACACACACATACACACACACAAACATACAAACACACGCATGCATACACACACACACACACACACACACACACACACACACACACACACACACACACACACACACACACACGCTTACAGATGCACACACACACAAACACGGACGCACAAACGGACAATCAAACACATGCACATGCGCCTAGTGCACACACACACACACACACACACACACACACACACACACACACACACACACACACACACACACACACACACACTACTCTGAGAAGCAGAGTGGGAGAGATGATAGATGCTGGGCTTGTCCGACAGGAGAGATATAGCAGCAGAGCTGCTAGGAGGTTCAGGGGATTTCCACCAGGGAATTGGACACATTTCCTGATTTACACTAACACTTTGGCTAAACTTATCATAAAAAACGAGTTCACAAGTGTAACACTGCCTTATCTACTCCTATCTCTTTCTTTCTTTCTTTCTCTGGTTCTCTGTCATTTTCTTTCTCGCTTCCTCTCTTTTCTTTTGAGATTCTTCATCTAACTTTTGTAGCAGAACCCTTGTGAATGTTAATGTTTGTATGTTTTTCACTCAGTCCAAATTTATGAGAGAGGGGAGATTTAGGGTCTAGCATTAGAAGTGAATGTATACACATTCCTTTTCACATACAATTCTTTTTTTATGGACATGATAAGAACTACCTGCAAAAAATGTGAATGAGAGCAAGAGAGAGAAGGAGAGCGAGAGAGACAGTGGCAGTGAGATAAGTTTGTAAAAAAGAAGAGAAAAACAGAGAGAAGCATACATTTATTATCTCCCTCAGTGGATACGTTCTCATTGAGTAGTGAGCCAAGGAATGTGAGGAGGAATCTTCAGGAGATAATGATGGTGTAGAGGATGGTACCGGACTGTACAACACTATGAGATTGTGTGATTGTGATTGTGTGTGTGTGTGCGTGTGTGTGTGTGTGTGTGTGTGTGTGTGTGTGTGTGTGTGTGTGTGTGTGTGTGTGTGTGTGTGTGTAAAAAATAGTATGCATTGCCTTGTCTTATAATTAAAAGACCTTAGACCTTCTACTGGGTCTACTGGGGCTGAGTCTCCCCCCCCCCAGTAACCATATATATATATATATTTCTTTCAGTCAAATTTTCCTGCCTTGGCTCAATATCAATAGCCCCGGAGTATTTCCTACTCATTGAAACAATTTGCACAGAAAATGTCACTTCAGACAATAAATCCACAAAATCCTTCAGTGATTTGCACTTTTTTTATGACATTTAACAAAAATAATGACAAAATGAAGTCAACAGAAGTACTTGAATCCAACAAGTTTTAATGAGTTCACTTATTCCCGGGGAAACAGCTCCGTTCCCATGGTGAACGACTTTATTATTTACAACTTGACCACAAAGTCACCGTGACCTGGGAGGCTTTTACTTTACAACTTCAGCGGCCCGCGTCAGACCTTATCCACACGTCTACACAGCGAGGGCGGCGCTCACACACTGTTCCCTCCGCCTCTGGGATCCAAGAACAAAACGTATTATGAAAAAATGAACGAACAATATTTTCTTTTTAAACGGAAAAAACACGGGACAAACAGCCCTGTTATGTTTGCTACAAAATAAATTGTTGGCCGGCCACTAGCCTCCCACACTACAACAAAACGTTACATAAGTAATACTGGACATTCATGTCTGGTCAAATTTGTTGTATTTTTGGTCAGAAATATGGCGACGTTATCTTAACAAGGTAAAGCCACAACGACAATAGTGAAAGACAACAGCCACAGATCTGTCACATACAAGAAGACAGCATGAGATTTGCAAACTAAAATTTCAGCATTGGTTTTTCCTCTCGCTCTCAGAAAATGATTCCAGTGAAATAATTATTTATTCACAAAAGAAAAATCAAGATAATAAATAAGGACAATTCTCAAAGTATTTCAATCCAGAGATGCCATCAACATATTTACACCAGCCACTATTTAAAGAAAAACAAAATCATGTTTCCTTATTCAATTCAGACTTCAATGGACGCATTCAGCGTGTGCTGGGAATGACAGGAAGCCAGTTAATCTGGGCCTTCAATGTAAATGAACGACCAGCTCAGACAACCGCCATACCACCTTAAAATCCTCTGGTGAGCACTGCTCTGACCCCAGCAACAGATCTTTAAATGTACATTTAGAGTTACACAGAGATTTTCCCCATAGAGTAGCATCAAAATATACTGCACAGAGGTGCGACAACTTTCTCTCTGTGCTTTATTGATATTCCGATATTTTTACAGATGCCTATATCTCAGCTTCTCTATTGTTTGCGAGAGTCCTATCCTTCTAATAACTCTCAGGTGTTTCAACAGGCGGTGGCGCTCCCCCCACCTCTGTACAGAAATGTTTAATGTGATAATTGATTGACAAGTAAGGTTGTCAAGGAGCTACTGCAGTTTTGAGTAGAGTAGAGTAGAGGCAAGTACATAAGAGGCTACCTTCTGACTCATTGTTGGAGATCTTTTGAAACAATTTGATATGATTGATATATATGTTTTTTTCTTTCTTGTTTTTTAAGTACTTTGATTGTGTATGTTTTTCTGGGGGGGTTTGTTTGTCTTTCTATCTCAGGGTTTGTATTTTACATGCCCATGCTCACATGTTTTAGACAGTGAAGTCCAGGAAATAAAACAAGGAATGAAATTAAAAAAAAGAGTTCACCTTTTTCCTTTACTATTCCACATCGAGACATTTCAAAGCATTGACAAAAGCTTTTTTGCGCATTTGAGTTGAAATGTATTCAAACCCAACTTTATTCAAACCCAACATCTTCAGATGGCCAGCTGAAGCTTGCTGAGGTTTCTCTGGTGCATGTTGTGATGTCGCACCAGCTCATCAGACCTGGCAAACTTCTTCTGGCAGTTGGGCCAACGGCAGTTGAATGGCTTCTCACCTGAGCCATCGGGAGAGAGAGAGAGAGAGAGAGGGAGAGAGAGAGAGAGAGAGAGAGAGAGAGAGAGAGAGAGAGAGAGGGTAGACCGAGAGAGGTAGTATATGGGAAGGGATGGCGAAAACATGAAGGGAAGTTTGAAAAGGAATTGGGAGGTGGATGTATAAAGCAAGAAGTAAGGAAATGGGTGAAGATAGGTATAAAGACAACAGAGAGACAGAACACAAAGAATGTTAGGATCTAACGCAAATGCTACGATTGAAAGGGAGAATGCCAGCTCTTTATGAGATCTTCGGCAAATATCTATGATATCTGATTCCTGGAATCTAAGTCACGTCTATTCAGGGAACTAAAATGTGGATGTGGAAGATGTAGAAAAATAAAAAGTTTACGCACTTGTTTTACCTGTATGAGTCCGGGTGTGTGTCTTAAGGTGGTCAGACCGAGAGAACTTTCTCTCACACGTCTCGCATTGGAACGGTTTAACTCCTAAACACATGTAGGCAGGTACACACACACGCACGCACACACACATACACACATTTATACCATCAAACACACACGCATACACACACAAACACGCACGTAACACATACACATAGGGACCACACACACACACACACACACAAACACACAAACATAATCACAAACACAGGCACACACACACACACAGGCACACACACACACACACACACACACACACACACAGGCACAAATATGCGCCCACAAACATGTACACATACACAAAGGGAGACAGAAGAAACATTGTAGAGCAAAGAATAGCAGGGAAGCCATTCCAAAGTGGGACAGTTCTGTCAAACTGTCCCTATCAAAAGACACACAGTGTCAATGTGCACGT
>NC_140283.1:11445350-11452850 GCF_964030765.1 Micromesistius poutassou | reverse complement strand
GGGCAGGTAGGTGGGGTTGCTGAAGATCCTGGAGGGCGGCTGGTGGTGATGGTGTCCGCTGCTCACCGAGGGCGCCTGGCTGGGGGCCGGAGGCGGCGGCACCGGAGGGGCCCCGAACGCCGTCCCGTAGCGGCAGGCCCCCGTGCCCGTGAACTGGCCGGAGAAGTGCACGGTGAAGGCGCTCAGGCCGCAGTGGGGGTCGGCCTCGTGGTGGTGGGGGTCTCCCGGGGCCCCCCAGCTGGGCTCCTGCTTGATGAAGGAGTGGTGGGGGGCCAGCGAGGTGTGGGCGGGCCCCAGGGAGGAGTATGGGGAGGCAGCGGGGTGGAAGTCCAGGACGGGGGCCCACTGGGGGGCCGTGCTGACGGGCAGCGTGGGGCACCCCGGGCTGGGGCCCGATGACAGGGCCGGCATGGGGGGCAGCAGGGTGTTCAGGTCACGCATGTCCGAACCCATGGCCCGCTCGGCTCCGGTGACACAAGAGAGGAGGAATCAGGGAGCAGCAAGGCGACAGTCTACCCACCCGTCCCGAGGTTGAGATGTTCCTGTCAAGACGTTTGATCGGCTTGATTTATTTATTTCTACAGAACACCTGTCTGCCTTTTATCCACAGCTACCCTTGTTGTTCCAGGGCTCTCTCTCTCTCTCTCTCTCTACCTGTCTGGTAGTGTCTGCCTGTCTGTCCCGAATGGAAAAGCCAGCAAGCGTGCCTCTCTGTGGAGCTCTAGAAGCTCTGCGTCTCCTTCTGGCTGGACGCGGTGAGGGTGGAAGCTCCTCGGCTTGTTTGTCTCAAAGTCCTGCGACGGGACCATCAGCCAAATCCAGAAAACGCCTCGCAAGCTGTCAAGTCCAGAGGCACCTCATCACGGGACCAAGCAAAGTAGCATAACACATTTTCCTCAGCGGAGGAGAAAGAAAAAGCCCTCTCTTTATCAGAGGATCGTCCCGGTAAACATAAAAAAGTGAAACGTTAAAAGACAAGTTAAAAGCAGTAACACTAAAGGAAGATTAGGTCTTGAGAGCAAATCCGTGTTCCCCTTGGAGGGTGAGTAGGACTCTCTCTTTGTTCAAGACGAGATGGAGGTAAAGTCCAGGGCATGTAGGGCACAGATCTGCGTCCTGGGATTAGGCAGAACTCCTCTCTCTGTGAATGGAAGAGCTGGAGTGGAGGAGTGGAGGAGTGAAGGGAGAGGAGGAGTAAGGAGGATAGGAGAGGAGTACCCCCTCTTTTCCAACCGCAGTCTGTGTGTGTGCGTGTGTGTGTGTGTGTGTGTGTGTGTGTGTGTGTGTGTGTGTGTGTGTGTAAGGGTTGAGGAGGGGCGGAGTCACTATAGGGTGAAGAATAGGGGGTGTCTTACCAGTTCACATGCACAGATGCATGCAAACACACACACACACACACACACACACACACACACACACACACACAAATGCATGCCCATCAAATACACACACACACACACACACACACACACACACACACACACACACACACACACGTTCAGACATGCACACGCATGCACACACATGCACGCACACGCAAACAAAGATAAACACACACAATTGAAATGTAATTAAAGAAGTAGCTATTTGCTCGCTATAAGCAGTCAACTATATATTTTTTTACTTAAATACTATCAAGTAGGCTTATGTCTAATGAGGTACCGTATGGATGAAGAAGACAACAGTGAGGAAGCTTCTAGTAATTACTGAGCTGATCCAGTAGGTTATAGAATGGCCGTAAAGCATTCATCACTTATTTTCCTATTTGTTTGTTAGCTCTTTCTTTATATGGAGATTTACGTGATAAGTCTAAGCTATTAATTAATTTTATTGTTTTTGTTGAATAATGCGTGAATCAGTGACATATACCAGGTTTATAACCATTTTTAGTTTGTTTCAATTTTTGATATAGGGACACTTCTTGTTGCTTTATGGTGATCATTTATTTATTGCCTTGATTATTTTGTCCTTATAAGGCCTAATCGTCTCCCCTTAATTAGGACAATTAGACAGAGGCCGAGTTCATAATGTACTGATCGTCCGTAAGTATTTAGAATTATTAGAATAGGGTTATTATTAGAATAATAACAATGATTGTTTATTTGGAGGCTCGTATTTATGGTTATATATTACAATCCTACAATGTGTTGTCATTCGCAAGACAGATTTCCCCTTTTCCCTGCGTTGCGCCAATTTCTATTTCCCCTTCTTCTTTTTTCTTTTTTTTTTACATTTGATAAAAAAAATTATGTAATTTATCCGACTTCTGTTTCCATTATTTACAGCTATGTTCGCCAATATTGGTCCTTATCTAAGGTAAGGACCAATATCTATCTATCTATCCGCGATAATGAGAGACGCGTTCGTCCTGATGAAGTCATGTCACAGGTGCCGCTGCTGACTTGTGGTTGAACTCGCAGAGAGGGGAGTGTGAGTGTGTGTGTGTGTGTGTGTGTGTGTGTGTGTGTGTGTGTGTGTGTGTGTGTGTGTGTGTGTTAGTGTGTTTTTGTGAATGTGTGTGCGTTTGTGCGTGTGTGAATGTGTGCGTGTGTGAATGCGTGCGTGCGTGCGTGCGTGCGTGCTACAATAAAATCTTCCTTGATATAGGCCTGCTCGAGTGAAAGGCCGACGCGAGCAGGCCTGTGTCTAAAAACAGAGAGGCAACCAATACGGGACCATCATACTATTCTAGTTTAATGTTATCCATTTCCTAAGATAGGCCTAACAGCTGAGGAAAATTGTTTTATGTTACAATGTTTAGAATGTGTTTCGATCAGAGTGCTTTATTTTGGATTAACAATTATAAATAGGTCTAAAAATAACCAACATGGATGAATGATGATGAATTACATTTTTAAAAAACATTTGTTATAAGATCGTAATATTTCCGTTCTATTTTTTAATGTGTCTGATCATTTTAACAAAATGTCCATAGGCTATATATGGGTGACAGTAAATACAAGTCTTAATTATTTTTACATTAAATTGACCTGTGAGGCCTCATATAGAGATGGACATCATACAGGCGCACTCGTTTCCGTTTCAATGTGAGCTATGGGCCCGGGCTGTATTATCATATTTATGGATATTTACTAAGTGATAATAATAAAGACAATATTTAGCCCGAATCCGAGTAGAATAATGGATGTTCCCTGCGAGACGGTTCAGAGCGCTGTGACCCAGAACCAGCCGACCCTTAATCCTGCACTTTTATTATAAGCCTTTATTCTAACTCAGATCCAGTTATATTTAATATTTCCCGTTGCAACGGTCCAATTGATCATAGGCCACTAAGCGCTTTGAATAAAGTAGTATATTAACCAAAGCCGTAGGTTTTACCCTCTTGTTCAAAATCGACGTAAATGGAGGTCTGCATATGGCTGTTGAATATAATACTTCAAAACACGTTGCAATTTAGAGGTGGATTCACAGCTCCGTTCGCCCGCGTCAGAGCGGACACGCACCGCGTTGGGTGATTTAAGGGTCTGAACAGTGTAGCGTAGGTGGAGGAAGGAAGTGCTTCAGCAGCCTTTGTGTTTAAATAGCCACCATAAACAACAGTATACGGTGTGTGTGTGTGTGTGTGTGTGTGTGTGTGTGTGTGTGTGTGTGTGCGTGTGTGTGTGTGTGTGTGTGTGTGTGTGTGTGTGCATGTGCATGTGTTATAATTTAATTGCTTTCAAGTTTTTGTTCCTAATCTCACCTGATTATATACAGAGAACTTGATTGTTCTACAGATAGATAGCTATTCAAATATGCAGATACAGATATTCAAATAGGCATCTGATGTTTTATTAAAATAAATAAACGTTACTTTATTGAAATAAAACATCAGATGCCAATTTGAAGGGTTAGGGTTAGGGTTGGGGTTATCTGTATCTGCATATTGGAGAAATAAGAACAACGGGAGCAAAACAAAAAGAGACAGTCCTAACTTATTGCTTTGGAACCCATTTCCTTCCACTCTGCTTATTCTTCAAAATAGGTTCCAAAAATGTGGTGTGTGTGTGTGTGTGTGTGTGTGTGTGTGTGTGTGTGTGTACGGTATGTATGTGTGTGTGTGTGTGTGTGTGTGTGTGTGTGTGTGTGTGTGTGTGTGTGTGTGTGTGTGTGTGTGTGTGTGTGTGTGTGAGTATGTGTGTGTATGTGTGTGTATGTGTGTTTACGATACAACCTCAGATAATTAGCGACAGAAACCAAAATCTTCAGAAAGACAGAGATACAAAGGGAACAATGTGTAGGTGGAGGTTTGTGTGTTCATGCAATGCATGCCTGGCGCGTGCGTGTGTGTGTGTGTGTGTGTGTGTGTGTGTATGTTGTCCTTGAACGACGGCCAATAGTGAACTAGGACCGTGTCTCTCTGACCCCCATAAACCTGCCATCCGCATCAGGCAGACTGAGGCTAACCCAGGGGTCAGGACCCTTCGTCTCCCAGACCATACTTGGCTCTGTCAGTGATGTCCGATGGCTGACCAACAAGGCTGAGAGAATAGATCCTATTAGCACAATCGTATTCATTTTGATTCAAAATATTGTATTTCTTGTCATTAAAGCTCAGATTCTTTTGGACAAGGTCACAGAGCTAGGTAGATTGCCAGGTCAAATTCAACAACATCTAATCACCATAATACCATACTCAGAGCATGACATGCCAGGAAAGGGAATATGACAAAGCTAAATGGTCACACCTGATTTACACTTATTAATTATGTTTGCTTAAAAGGTTGAATGATAATGATGTCAGCTCTTCTTTAGCTCTTCTGAGAACAATTTCAAGCCATTCAGTTAATAAGGTTCTCAATATTAACCCATTCACCAGATGCAAGAGAAAGAGAGCAGGAGATTGACATTGAGAGAGAGAGAGAGTGAGAGAGAGAGAGAGAGAGAGAGAGAGAGAGAGAGAGAGAGAGAGAGAGAGAGAGAGAGAGAGAGAGAGAGTCAGTAAGCAATAGTTTCCTTTTCCCTCATTGTCTGGGGCAATTCTATAGCTTACCAGCAAATCTCTCTTTCATATCTCAGTAAATTAATAAAATCGTTATATTTCTGCGGGCTCTGGGCTAAAGCGATTGGTTCCTTGCCATGGATGTGTTTATCACTGCGTCAAACCGCTGTCAAGCCTTTGAATTGATTAAAAAGACAAAGTGGTCAGACAGCATGAAAACACATGGTCTGATAGATGCATTGGTTGGTCTTGGAGTACCAAGCAAAGCACTTCAGTTGGAAGCACCCATCGGACCCTCTTCACGCTGCGTCTTCATACACATCTTCATCTTTCACGGGCCATGTTGAGATTGCGTTCTACTGGGATAGTTGTGGAAATAGTTTTTTATGTGGTGTGACACACACACACACACACACACACACACACACACACACACACACACTCTTACTTACACTTATGGCATCAAAATAGCAGTAATCTTGTTGCTCTGTCTAGCGGATGTGTCCACTCAGCATAGTAAGTACTCTCATCCCCTCCTCCTCCTTCTCCTCCCCCTCCTCCCCCCTCCCCCTCACTCTCCCACTCAGCCTGCTCCTGGTCCAGGCCAAACCAGCAAAGTGGTCTTGGAAGGAGTTCTAGTGATGACAGCTTCCAATATGTCCTGTTCATTGAATTGGAATGGACTCCACTGGCCCGGACTAGATTGGACCTGACCAGACAAGACTGGAGTGGACTGGACTAGATAGAACTAAACTGGACTAGACTAGACTAGACAGGACTTTACCGGACTACACAGGACTAGACTGGACTGTATTGAACTAACCTGAACTAGACCAGACTGGACTGGACTGGACTTGACTAGACTGGACTGGACTAGACTGAAATGGGCTGAATTGGACTTAAGTAAACTGACCTGGAGTGGACAAGACTAGATTGTACCGGACTGGACTGGAGTGGGCTAGTCTTGATCAGACCAGACTAGAGTGGACCGACAGGACTGGACTGGATTGGGCTGGACTGGACTGGATTGGAATGGACTGGACTGGATTGGAATGGACTGGACTAGACTGGGCTAGACTTCAGAACATTAGCTCAAGCCAGTGCAGTGACTGCCTGACAAGGTGTGAGTGCATTTGTGCTTTTTGTCATTGTTTGTTTGTTGGTTTTGACATAGTCTCCTATGAAGCAATGATCAGCCAATGGGCATGCTTGTACATAACATGTTTGAGCATGCATGTGTGTGCATTGCCCACGCATGTGCAAGTATATGCTAACAGCAGAAGCACTTGTTCTGAATTGATGAGTAGAGATAGATGGTCACTTCACCATCTGGAAATTCAGTCTGTTTGTCTCTCGCACTGTGGAGAAACACTGAACTACAATTCAACTTTTCAACTCTGAGACTACAGATAGAGCAAGGAACAGATAGGTAGATTACGCGCACGAGAGAGAGAGCCAGAGAGAGAGTACGAGAGAGAGAGAGAGAGAGAGAAAGAAAGAAAGAGAGAATATCAAATTTAAGGAGGCCGGTGGTAAAGACGATTTGGTGATAAAGTAAGTCAGAGTAATAAAGTTGAGCAAGATATGTGTATACTGTACATGCATTACAGTTCAAGCCAAACGTGTGCATGTATTATTTGTGAGTGTGCGTGTGTGTGTGCGTGTGTGTGCGTGCGTGTGCATTTGTGTGCATGTGTGTGTGTGTGTGTATGCGTGTGCCTGTGTGAGTGTGTGTGTGTGTGTGTGTGTATATGTGCGTGCCTGGGTGTGTATGCATTTGCATGTGTGTGTGTGTGTGTGTGTTGATGTGGTTGAATGGAGGCAGATCAGTCATGATAAGGCATGTGATCTGATAGGGGAGCAGATCTGTGGAAGGTTCTGGAGAAGATCTCTTTCTTTAGCATAACTCTCTCTCTCAAACCATTTACCTCTCTTTTTAACCATATTACTCTCTTTTTAAAACATCACCCTCTCTCTTTTAAACCCTCTCCCTCTCTTTAAAACCCTCTCCCTCTCTTTTAAACCATCTCCCTCTCTTTTAAACCATCTCCCTCTCTTTTAAACCATCTCCCTCTCTCTGAAACGATCTCCCTCTCTTTCAAACTCTCACCCTCTTTTAAACCCTCTCCCTCTTTTAAACCATCTCCCTCTCTTTTTAAACCATCTCCCTCTCTTTTTAAACCCTCTCCCTCTCTTTTAACCATCTCCATCTCTTTTTAAACCATCGCCCTCTCATTTAAAACCAACTCCATCTCTTTTTAATTAATCTACCTTTCTGATCATGTTTTCCCCCAACTCCGTCTCTGTTTAAACCATTTACAGTTTTTCACAATTGCTTAAACACATTTCCTGATAGACTACCTCACTTTCTCAAAACCCTAAACACAAATTTCAAAACTTACACACAAAATGCAAAATCCTACACTTCTCTTGCAAAAGCACACTTTGCCCTCAAAACAGTGTTAACTCTTCACTAAATGGTATTTTCTTTTCAAATGACAAACACATACATCATATGAGTAGACATTTCTAGTCACCCATTGAACACTGGTGTGCAG
>NC_140283.1:11352850-11440350 GCF_964030765.1 Micromesistius poutassou | reverse complement strand
TTTAGATACACTTAAAATATATCAAGCTCAAGGCATATCTCCTCTAAATAAACAGGCTTTTTGTACATATGAAGCACGGTTAATGTGATATCCTTGAAGAAAGGTTCACTCAGAGAAATACCGTCCACAGTGTTGTTTCTCTCCACCTCTTCATCTTCTATGTGTTTATTTTCTTTCCACTAGAGCTCCCTTGCAAAACACTGCAAGAGTCTATTTCCAGTTGTAACATGTTGATTTTGGAGTAAGGCCCGAAGTCACTTCCGATATGAAAAACTCAAGATAGAAAAATTACACACTGTTACACAGTATTATTTTCTGGGGTCAGAGGGAACAACCGATGAAAGGAGAGATTAACCGAAAAAATGAATGGAGAGAAGACAGAGATAGAAGAGGGTTGAGATTGCGGATGAGATGACCACGCAGGGCTTGGGCAGTGGAGCAGGAACTGGGCTGGTTTAAATCCTGTGACCTGTGACCTCATTTTTCCCACCATCTGACAGGTCATTAACAGTTGAGCTGGGCATCATCAATCTACCCCTAACAGATTACCTTCAACCCCCATGATTCCCTCCCTCTGTGAATAGTTATTTGAAAAGAAAAACTTTCTAAATCATAGATACACACACATGATTATTATTGGAAAAATACATATTGACACTTTGTATAAAACTTTTCTGGTAATCCTCGTAATCATTACAGTGCTGTTATATTTCTACTACTCTTCTACTGAATATATATTTCTAAAAAAACAACATTACAAATAGCATGAACAAACAGAAAATAAAGATTTGTGGAAAAAATCATAAAAATCTGGCAGATACAGGCAGTACAGGAAGTGACTAGTGTTGACCTTCTGCCCATTAATAAATCAGTTGTGGTTTCTACAATATGTGGTTGAACAGCATCCTGAATCTCTCTACATGTTGCTTTTGTAAGGAAAGAGAACCATTGTGAAGAAAGTCAAAGTTAAAATGCAATTGTAAATAAAAATGGAATCAAACGAGTATGGACTTGAGGAAGCTTGCAAACCAGTATGGACTTGAGGAAGCTTGCAAATCTTCCCGCATCTTCCAGAATCTCCATCTCTACTGTAAAAGCACAGTGTGTAACCCCTCACTGACTATACTGACTGCTATAACTGTAAAAAAAAAAAAAACAAGACGGTAGTTGTAAACGGTTTTGTGTTTTCCAAGTGGACGCCAGCACAAGGAGATAGAACACACCTGCTTCTCCACATAGCTTCCACTTCCTGCTCTGCAGCTCTTGTTCTTGGATGGGAATATCTCCCTTGTCCTTGAGAGGCCAGCCTGGACAGCCAAGAGCATGTCAATGGGCTGATCAGGCAGCCCTTCATGTCACTGTGCACTCTGTTGAGAACACCACTGTTCCGAGAACACCACTGTTCCGAGTACACTCATATCATTAAAGCCATGTTGGGGAATGGATACACAAACACCATGTGTATCAAAGGCATTGCTTTCCCTACATCGAGATACTGGTGTGATTGTACTCATTCATTGATTTATATTACAAAGTAGCACTCACATTTAGGAGGAATTTAGGAAGTTGATTAGGTTAACCTTGTTTAACACATCTAAATACCCTATTTTAATTAAAATTAGGAATTCTACAAAGAACCAACTCTTTGCCATACAGGGGTAAATATGTATATATATATATGCTCTGTCCTCATTGACACCTTTTCAAGGAGTCCCGTCCCTCCATCGTACCGTGGGGGTCACGCGGACATGTCACCCAGATGGGAGGGCCCCTGGGCAGTCTGGAGCGGGTTCGCTGGTGGTGTTGTGGGGGTACAGGGCCAGAGGGCCGTGGAGGGCTGCAAACTGACACGGGCCGCCCTAATGGAATCACAACAAGGAGGAAGATCCGTCTGTGTCCCCACTCCAGCCCTATAAAAACACGCCGCAGTCAAACTGTGTGTCAAGGCAGTTAATGGGCCGCTCAGAGGATCACTTCTCCTCCGCCATTGTAAGCAAATCTCTGGGGCTTTTTGTGTACATATGTATAGTTTCACATCCTCTCACTCTGCTGAAGTCTCCGGTGCATCGCAATGTTTCCCCTAAGCGGTTCTCTAAATGTTTTCTAAATCATGATCATGAATTATATGAATAAGTGATTCATATAATTCATGATCATGCTTAATAGAAACATTCGCTTTGAGCTACGCTTCTCTGTAAATTGTTCAATATAGAATACAGTTCAAGAATCCTACATACCAATTGTTTGGAGTTTTATTTCTATCTATCATTATTTATATATATATATATATATATATATCATCTATCATCACTTTTCAAATTGGCCTTACCTATTTATTACCTATCTATTTATTCTCTGCTCATGGCAATTGAGCACAGAATAAAGTCAGGGGTGTAACCTGCATGATAGAATCAGGGGTTTCTTCCTCATCCTTAAAAGGATTTTATCACACACATATATTGTCGGGGCAAACCTAATGTTGGGGTAAATTACCCTGAAGCTGAGTGTAAGCAAAACAAGGCCACAGAGACTGCGGATCCTATCTGCAGAGTTCAGCCTGCAGGGTTCAAAGTGAAAACAAGACGGAACACAACGACGTTGTTAAGAGCTTAGAAGGACCCCAATCTCTGCAGCGTTTTAAGGTCGACACGTGAATGTATTCGCAGGGTAATAGATCTCGGCATGTCGTTCTGGCTCAGTGATTTAGGGTGCATGCGTGTGCAATAGAGTGCGGCGAGGCGAACGAGAAAGTAACAGAGAGAGAAAGAAAGAGAGAAATAAAGGAGACAGAGAAAGTAGTTAAGTAAGCCAAATGTTATTACTGAACAAAAGAGTGTAACCAATTAAACATGGAGAAAAAAAAGGCTAAAATTAGAGGGAATGAGATGGAGATAGAGAAAGAGAGAGAGAGAGAGAGAGAGAGAGAGAGAGAGAGAGAGAGAGAGAGAGAGAAAAAGAGAGAGAGGGAGAGAGAGATCATTGTAGTGACAGGTTTATAGGATCCCTTGGAGTGCAAAGCAGTTCTCTGTGACACTGACCACTTACAACCCACAGTCTTACACCTGACACCTCCGGGTGTGTGTCTGTGCCTGTGCGTGTGTTTGGCGATGTGTGTGTGGTGTGTGTGTCTGTGTGTGCGCGTGAGTGTGTGTGCAGGGCCAAGCTTGGGTTAAGACCCCATGTTTCGGACCCCCTCTCCCATCAATAATGAAAAAGAAGTTTCGAGTCACTGAAAAAAAAGAAGAAAAAAGTTTGAAGACACCCAGACACACACACACACTCGCACAGCCGCATTCCTGCCAGATATATAGGCATCAGCGATACTGCGCGGATCTGGGGGAGGGCCGTGTACCTATAAGAAGCTAAAGCCTTCCCAGGAAATCAGGAACGTATGTGCGCATTGTCGGTGGTCCCTGCAGACCCCAGCCACTGCCTTCCATAAACTATTAGCAAACTATTAGCGCTTGTCTTCCACGGCCCTCCTCTTGCTCAGTTTACCGCCTGTTCACCTCTGCATCACCTCCTACCTTCTCCTCCGTCATCCCTACTTTTTTTGTCTCAAATTTTTTTTTCTTTGCTCGTCTAGCCTCCTTGCGCCTTGTTCTGCTGGGGGTCCGGCTGGGTTCCGCTGGGACCCACCGTGTGGATCAGCGCAGACGCTTTGGTCAAGTTTGTTGAGAGGATGATGGGCAGTTGAAAAGGGGAGAGTGAGGCAGAGAGCATGAGTCCTGTGGCTTATTTAAGAGCCTGTAAACGATGTGGAGGTCGACCTCTGACCTTTGTCAGCGAGGGAAACATCCCAGATATTTTCTTTTCTCTCCCTCCCTCCTTGTGTGTGCGTATGGGTGTAAGAGGAGAGTGTGTGTGTGTGTGTGTGTGTGTGTGTTGAACACAAGGAGGACATAGTCATGCAGAGACTAGGCACGGTAGGGGGAAAGGTGATGCCCATTTTTATCAGCTTGTGACACATACACATACACACAAGCTCACTCGCGTGCGCAAACACGCACACACTCTCGTAAGACTACTAGGGCGTTAACAATTTTCAATAGTGATTTGAATTAGTTTGGAATTAAGATAGGTCTTCTGAATTTAGTCTAAATTAATCATATTAGATCAATGATTAAGGATTAGACAATAAATCCAACTATCCTCTGTTGAGAAAGCCAATTTCCCCCCCCTTGAACTATTTGGATGATGTCATAAAAATTAATATCAACAGAATATCCATCAAGAATAAAACAAGCAGAAATAACAACACTAACAACACAGGAATCTATCGGATCTGCTGAGGGTCACATGTGGCGGACTCGTCTCTCTCTACGAGTTAATCTGCTCATTTGAGTGTTTTTACTGTGCCGGGAAGACAGCTGCTCTGCCTCACTTTAAGACCCGCGGTGCCAGGACTGCACTCAGCCTCCGATCTCAGCGACGTCGGTCCCACTGCAGATTTACTGTAGATGGCCTCTGAGCGAAAGAGGTATAATGTGACAAACCGTTGCCCCCATAACCCCAGGGATACTCAACAATGTTTAGCGCTGTAGGAGCCTATTTGGCTCACCGGACTCTTTGAAACAAAAATGTTTCACTCCCCTCTCGTGTACAGTGTTTCAATAAATCGAACCAGTAAATCAGGGACTGAATTCAAACTTTTTTCTCTCAAAAAGAGAAAAGAAAGGGGGGCAGCGGGGGCTCTGAACTCTGAATGGTATTGTGCTGTGGACTGTAATAAGAGACCCAGCCGTTTGAAGGAACTTGTAGCAAATATATATGTTTTGTGTAGAGATCTCCAATTTGACGAGACAAATTGTGAATGGACCATACACAAGAAGAAAAAGCAAATCAGCGGCCTCGGTATCCCCTTGAATAATTGTAATGGGATGCAGTTTGAGTGAGCAAACACACACACATACGCATGTGCGAGTGTACACAGATACTGCAGGGGGATTCGTTGATGGAATGTGAATGTCAGCGCTCTCTTATTTACTCTCTCTATATAAAACAGTGAAGAGTAATTAACAGCAGGGATCCTCCCTGGCAAGAGGGTAATTGACTGTTTCAAAGTGCATCACTTCATAACCCAGGCCAGCCTATGTGTGTGTGCGCCAAAGAGAGAGAGAGAGAGAGAGAGAGAGAGAGAGAGATGCCAGGGGATAAGGGAGGGAGGGAAGGAGGAGGGAGGAATGGGCAGAAATACGGAGAGAGTGAGAGAAACAGTGTATGGAGGAGAGAAACTGAAAATCAGTTTTTAAAAACGATCTTTGCTGAAGCACCGACCATAGCCCTTCTCCGCTCCCTCCCTGTGTGGACAAGGGTCAGCAGTGTCCTGGGTCCAGACACACCGAGACACTCTGGTGTGCTTTATGAGCGCATTAACATCCTGCTGTATTCATCATCAGTAAATGCAGTAAGATGGACCTCACGGAGGCCTGGTGCCAAACATTAAGAGGTTGTTCATGCTGCAACATGGATGGAACGACTGTAGACATGTGCGGCTTAGTAGCAGTCACTTTTTGGGGAACGTGTTGTGTGGTTCCTGGCTTTATTTGTCTTTAATCGTACATAATAAACAATTTTTATGAAAATAAAATATAACCCACCCATCCACAGCCATCAACCTAGGGAATAATTTGTGCTGCAATCTAGCATAACTAGTTGGTTTAAAGTGGTGAATGGGGTTCATTATAACTGTACACCATCAAAACGAAAGGGATGGCTTTAGTGTATAAGTTAGTGAGTAAGATTTATTTGTTACACAGTTCTAATCAGAGTAACACATTGGTTGGTGGACACGTGGCAGTGTCTCTGCTGTTCGCCAGCTGCCTCCATCTCTAGCACGGAACATGTGCTCTCTCCTCTCCTTAACCTCCTCACAGGGCACATAAAGTTAACGAGAAGTGCATAAGGACATGTGGATTAGGGTTGATCTTTGTTCATTGTAGTTAATTAGGGTTTGGTGCTAATTGCTATTTGTTAATTGTTATGTTGACCTGTGTTAATTGATTGTATCCCCTGGAGTTGTAATGGCCCTGATGAGCAGCAGTGGAGTCTGCAGCAGTAAAACCTTGGCGATGGGCAACCCTGATTGGTAATTTGGTTAATTGGTATTAATTAGCTTGTAAACAAATGCAAGGCCTTTTGCAGTTGTTAATCATCACTGGTCCTATTATCTGGTGCCACAAAACCTTGCCTCCATGGAAATGGACCAACATTTGTTGAGTTTTGTTTAAAAGAGTACCTCTAATTAAATGACAATAGATCATAAACACTAAACATTTAAAGAGATAACACAATGATAATAAATAATAATAAAAACATTCTAAATACAATATTTTTAATGAAAAATTTGAATGTATAATTGTGCATATGCTTTGTGCATATGCTTTAAAACAAAACATCTGAACGATAATGATAACTGAAAACTGAATGAAAATGATAAATGAACATCTGAAAGACAATCACATATGACTACAATGTGTCATGGAACTACAACAGTATCTTTCAATTAGTAAGCCATGTCAGGCATTTATGAGATTTCAATGTTCAGTTCGTCGTCTCTTGGACAGGCGCAGCCTGTCTGTCGAGAGGAACTGTTCGATCCTGGAGATCTGGGCTCGGAGAGAGGACTGCTGGTTCTCCTGGGAGCTGGAAGGAAACAAATCTGAACCAAAGCTGGAACCAGCGCAAGGACCAGGAGCGGGGCTTGTAGTGGAACTGTAAGGGACGGGCGACATGGTTTATGGTCTGATTTAGTCCCTAGAAAAGCCTTTAAAAACCTCTGAACTATGTTAATAATGATCACCATAGCGAAAGAAAAGGAACTCACCCATATCCACTTCCCATCTCGGCAGAGGTAGGGAGCAGTTGGAAACTCAACGACGGCGGACCTCTGTATTCCTTTATTAAAGTAAATACAAAGCGTCCGTACAAGAGCTTAAAATGAAGTGTTGAAAGAAAAACGAAGAAAAAGGGAACATTGTCTCTCACCGTGAACTCTCTGTGTCCATTCATAATGGCGGTGAGTATATAAAATACCAGAAAATCTGTTATTATTTAGACAAGTATTGGTGGTGACTGATGTGAGTCCCTGTCCCGCTGCCTCATATTCAGGCTACATGGAAAGAAAAGGTTTTGGGCCTTCATTTGCTTTTCCTAAGCTTTCCAACCAGGTTTCTGTCTCCCTAAATTGCAAGCAGCTGGATCCTATAAAGCGCACAGTGACAGTTTTGTGGTGATGGTAACAAAAGAGAGTGTGTATATGTGTGCAGGGGATGGAGATAGATAGAGAGCGATGGATAGAGATAGAGGGAGAGAGAGAGTGAGAAAAGGTTACACAAGAAAGAGGGCTAGAGAGAGGGAAATGTGGGACAGTAGGATGAATTCAGCAGGAAAAGGAGAGATATAGATGATGAAGTGAGCGAGGGAGAGAGAGAGGGGTGATGAGGGAGCTGGCTAAAGAGTGAGTGGGTGAGAGTCGAGAGGTAACAAAGATTCATTAGCCAGCCTCGTCGCCCACAGCCCATCCATTCTGTGTGTGGTAATGGGACGTGTCTGTTTGCTGAGCACACGTTGAATATGGCCTTTCATTCCACACTTTCGCTCCACGTCATTACAAATTGACCGTCAAATATTATTCAAAAATAGTTAGCTAAACAAACCATGTTCAAATGAAGACTAAGTGCTTTGGTACCCTTTAAAATAAACAATACTGAGGTTCAATTCATTGTAGAAATGCTTTGCCTTTTAGATCTGTTTCTTTTATGCAATGTTAACATGCAAGTACCTATTTGGGGATGAGTTTACGGATTTATTTGTCATCATGCTTCTCACACATTTCACAAAGTAACTATTTCATTTTGGACAGCCACGACAAAACCATATGATCCACTGATTGCTGCTTTCATTATCCACAAGGGATCTCAGTTGCTCTCTTCTGCGGCCTTCTGTGGGATTTTAAAACCTCAAACAAATATGTTGGGGTTCTCCCTAAGCAACATACATGCCCAGTGGATACACACACATCCCCCTTGATCCGTTCTGGCACATAGTGAAGTATGATGGAAGTGGTCCTCACAGTGCTGCAGGACCTGGAGCCAAAGCTGAAGTGCCATGTGAAGTTAACACCAGCCTTATTAAAAGGTCATTCCCTGCAGTACTGCCTCCTCGAGGACCTCTGACATAAGACCGAACAGTGTATCTATTACCTGCTGTTTAGCATCAAGTCATATTAGAGAGCAACGTGCTGTCTGCCTCGGGAGGTAAGAGTACATTAACTACGCCACCGCATTCACTCGTCATGAAGTGGATGAATAATACGTATTCTCCCATATCATGTACCGATGTCATCGAGTCTGTTTGGTGGGACGTCTGCGGGCGAGACTGTCTTTTTGTGTTTTGCAGAGTATAAAATAGGCTGCTAGCCTTGACCCAGTGGGGGTTAGACTTACTGTGTCTTCTGCTGCTGTGTCTCTGAAGGCCTGTCTGATTGCCTTCCACTCCCCATGCTGGTCCCTCTTCTGAGACAACAGAGGCAGCGAGGCACCGGGAGCACTGGGCAGACTGGATGCTGTGACTGCTGTCCCAGGCACTGCAGGGAGAAGACAACGGGACATGAAGCAGTTAATTCAGAACAATGTTAACAGTATTGTAGATATGGTGACAGTTAACATTGCCCCAGTCAATCAATTAAAACATGTTTGGATTAGTAGTTGTATATCACAGGGGACAAAAATGTATTGGTACGCAACGTACTGGCACACTGTTAGTGCAAACGTTTACACCGTAACTGTAATCTAACGTTATTTTGGGATAAACTTACCTCTGTTCTGGTTGACATCGATGGCAGAAGATGAAAGACACTGAGGAAGTCTAGCGGATCCCTGCATCAGTAAGTGTAGAAACATACAAAGATCAAATGTCATTATCAAAAAAATTAACAAATACAGAAGCAACGATGTGATAAAAAAACCTAAAGGGCTTACCTTTTTGGTCTGAAAACTGGTCCATTCAAATGAGGAGCGGTACTTCTTGTTGCTGCAATGAACAGAATGGTCAAGGATGTCTGCATCTACAGAACAATCTTCAGGGCCGTGGATCTTTGGTGGGGACTTGTGACATGGAGGGCCGGGTGGCATTAAGATCTGCTCAGTTGGAGGAACGTCTACCTCTTTTGTCTGTGCTGCTTCAGCCTCTCTGACTTGCTGCTGCGGCTCCAATTCTCCAGCTGTTGTGTTGACATTGACCTTAGCGTCTTTGGTGTGTTCGTCCTGCAGCGCTGAGCACGGCAATGCAGGTAGGGCTTGAAGTGGGTCCACATTGATCACTCTACTCAGATCTTTAGGAGATGCCTCACGTTTGGTTTTATCTTTAACATCAGCTTCAACTGTGGACCGTACTAGGATCTGGCTGCCCCTTCTCTCAGAGGAACTTAACTCCACATAACTATTCTCCTTATTTGGAGGGTGTGTTTCAACCACTCTGGTCCCAATGAGACTCTCTTCATTCTCAGGTTCATCAAATCTTCCTGCAATCTCCTTGTTGGTCTTGGAACGATCAGCAACATTACTAACATTGTTCTTGACTATGTCTTGAGTCTCTGAATATGCTTGATACATGGTAGAATCGGACAGAGGGTACTCTGGTAGTGTTGAACTTACTGGAAAACAGCACATCAGTGATTGATTCCCATGCTCAAATGAGACTTTTAAAGGGTATGCACTCGCTTTCAAACTGGTTTCCCAGTCAGAACCGGTGCAAAGACTGCCTGATTCAACATCACAGGAGTGGTGTTGAACAGCATTCAAAGCCATGGGGACCGCAGCAGCGCTATCTGTCGTCAGGTTGCTTGTGTAAGCATAGATCCCGGTGACCTCCAGAGGGAGAGGAGAGGTTGGGGGCTGTGAGGCGCTCAGTGGTGGCTCAGTGCTTTCCAGAGGGTCAATGCCCTGTAGTGCATTGCTGAGCTCTCCATCTCTCTGCGCGTTATCGCCTGACGTCACACACCCTATCTCTGTTTCTGGGCTGCGTGCCAACGATCCTAATCCCTTGGCTTCTACGTCCATCCTCTCCTCCTCTTGTCCAGCTTTTGTCTTGTCTGTCTCCTCTCTATCTTCTAGCACTGCGTCTCCCTGACGGGTTTCCACGGCATCCTCTGTCAATCTCTTTCCACCGTCCTCTGGGCCAGAGCTGTGAATGCTTGGTCTGCTGCATCCATCTTCCTTATTACCAGTCAGTCCTTCCCCATGTTCCCTGGTCCCCTCAGCCTTTAAAGCACTGGGTTCTTGCTCACTTGGTTTTCTCTTGGCTCCATCTCGCCTGGGTGCAGTTAGCAGGTCTCTTACAAGGTCTGCGTCATCATAAACAGACCTGTTCTCAGGGCCTGATATAGAGCTTTTGAGATTTTTCAGAAGACCCACGTCTGACAAACAGACATTATTATCAATCACATTTGCAAGCAGCGTAGGATCACATTCATGTGTGAGAGGATGAGGTGCCTCTGTGCTTAGGCTGTCTGTCTGGCTGTCTGCTGGCCCGTGAAGGGTGTGCTGGCCAACAAGATTCCTGGTGGCCACCGGTGTGGCAACAAGACAGTAAGGGATCCTTGATTCAAAAGGTTGCAGTGATTGATGATAACTTGAGCCCTCTTGTCCTGAACAAGGAACATAAAGAACATAACAAGAAGACAGCTACTTAGCATGATCCTATAAAATAGCTTTTTTTAGCCAGTGGTGCTGGATGTACAGAATAATTTACATTGTTTAATTTCTCAAATAAACCACTTGTTTTCTTATCTCTGTGTCTGTTTCACTGTCTGTGTTTAGATTTGGCTGGCTGACCTCTCATTGCTCTGGTGGCAGCTAACTCATCTGTGACCACAACAGAGTCTGGGTCTCCAGTCTGGGAAGGGACACAGTCTCTCTCACTGCCCAAGCAAGGCAGCTCTGAGCCAGGGCTTGATTCATGAAGAGAACCATCCCCTGTGCGTTCCTCCACTACGCGGCACAGTGGCGTAGTAATAATGTGGGCTTTACCTTCTGCTATCTACATGAAGAAAAACAAACAGCTGCATACTTCTGATGCACTCATGACATTTTCCACTGTTATACCAACACGACAAGCCATATTTAGTTCATGAGCCTACTGTCTATGATTGATTTTGTTGTGTATAACTATGAGTTTTTCCTTTCTATGATATAACATGTCTGTGTGTGTGCATACAGTATGTATATTTACTTCTAGTCCAGGAGAGTTCTGGGCCTGCAGTGACGTCTGTGAACTGAGCACTGACTGCTTTTGATAGAGCGGGTCATACGCGTCCCTCGTTGATCGATGATCCCGCTGCTCTTTCTCAATACTCTCCACCAATACAGCCCTCTGTTACACAACACAAAAAAACTCACCTGACAAAGAATCACACAACACAACCCTCACAAAAGAAATCTAACCGATGTTTAAAAATGTTTGCACAAAATACTTCCTCCTCTTTCATCCTCCAAGAACAACTAACTTTTAGGTCATAAAGTGATAGTGCAGTGTGATAGCTGAGTGTTGAGGACGCTACCTCCTTCTCCCAGACGGTCTTGCTGGTGGCATGCTCCTCCTTGAGACTGGCCACCCTGTGTTCCGCCGCCGCGCTCTGCGCTCGCATCGCCTCGTGGTCCCGCTTAAGGGCCTGCAGTAAAATTAACCGCCCAGAGGATTTTTAATACAATGCTAAATTTTTATGTGTTTCCCTAACCCGAACAGAGGGTCCTAAACAGGGCACAGACAGAGGCAGCCGGAACCATTTACACTCGCTAATACAAATCAACCGGCTTGTGTCACGTTAATAACGATTTTAATAAATGAAGGAATGGGTGAATTAAAATGAGACGGGTGTGAGGAGGGGAGAAAGGGGACAGTGAAGTATGTGGCTGTAAACCAGAGTAAAGACAATAACTTTGATTCAGCCGTGGTCAGGGATGTGTGTGCTAATGTGCATAGCATGATATACAATGCTATTCTTCACATTTATGGTGAAGAAACGACACCCATCATTTATTCCTGTCTGTGTGTAAATTCCCTGCGTAATCATTTAAGCAGGACCTGAAAAATCCCTGTTCTGCATGATTGAACCACATTTCCTGTTGTGGGTTTTATAGAGACAGGTAGAGTACAATAAATGGATGTGTTTGGTTTAAACAACTTTGCGGGAGGAAGGTTTAAATCTAGATGGTAATTTTTCTAATAAGATCAACAATGAAATAAAAAGGTGACATTTTTTACATTTTGGGATGTATATTTGAATCTTATTCCTCTGAAAACACTTTGAGATTTTAAACCATCTACAGAGTAAGTTTGTTTTTAGGGATTTGATTTAGCGGTGAACTATCTCCCAGAATTGACAACAAAACAATTTTTGTATATTCTATGCTAATATGAAGCTACAACAAAATGTGCTTTAAGCTATGGGGCTTGGAAACAGTACCTGATACTCCTCTGTGTGCAGGTGGAGCTCCATCTCCAGTCTGGGCAGTGCTGACGTCTGGCACAACAACAGCTGCTGGGCCACCTGCAGAGACCTCATCAGCTCCTGGCACACACACACACACACACACACACACACACACACGCGCAAAAAGAATTCAAGCCGAATCATCTGGACTATGTCTTTCTAGATTATGTTACAAATTGTGTACAAATTGGTAAGCAATTGAAATAAAGGCATTTACCATTATGCACCGTTTATACACAGAAGATATGCATTGACAGTTGATTTACTGGTACAATCATATATTTTCCTCTTCACCTGTTTGTCTGCTCGTTCCACTGCATTTTCCTCCATGAGTTTTCTGTTAATTTCTGTCTCCTAAAAAGTGTCAAAGAAAATGTTTGAGACTGGTGAGACTGATACTATTTGGAGCAACTTTTTAAATGAATTTGTAGAGCATGGCCTTAGCATGGTTCTACGGTTTGCCCTCCTGGCGCAAGATACCTATCCCCCAGCAGTGACATGTCAAATTCACTGTAAGTTGCTTTAGTTAAAAGCATCTCCCAAATTACTGTGGTGGGTCTGGTCACTCAACAGTATTCATGTTAAACACATATGAGCAAATGCGTCAAGAGTCCCTTCAAAGTGTCAGAACTCCCATGTTACATTATTGCATGACATTGTTCCATAGTGGTGCTACCATGTGTTTACCATCAGCAGGCGCTGCTGCAGCTGATCTGCATGCTGCTCTCTGGCTGAGAGACTACTGCTCTCTGGGTCGACCATGGACGACACCTGGACCTTGATAAGCTTGCTGTTTGTTTCCTGCAACTCCTGGCATGACAAAAACTCATTAAAAAATGTTATTTTAATGAAACTATATCTAACATATAAGATCATTCAGATCATTCAGATCAGTCATTTATAGATGCCTGAAGAAATGAGTGGAAGCTAATTTATTCTCTCTCACACACCTGCATGAGGGAGTTGATGGTTGATTCTTGCTTTTCATTTATGGATGTTAGTTTCTTGTTCATTCTCATGGCCTCATCAACTGTATGAAACAACCAACAATACTTTTGGGGTATATACTCAACAAGGAATATTTACAAATACAAATAATCATAATTATCTTATATTTTAGAAAATATTAGCCTATTGTAAACTAAGTACATGCAAGTCAGTGTTGTGTATTGAATTTTGTATAATGTGTTTGATGCAAACTGTGACACAGATCAACCCATATTCAGATAGCAGGGTTTAAGGAAGACAGATATCTGTGTTTTAAATGACTTTGAGTACCTGGTAATGTGTCTCATCCTGCTGCTAACACATTATGACAAAGACATGCTACAACAGGTACACACAATTGTGGCATACATAATCAAGTGAAAACGTGTAGATGCCTCACGCAGATCTAGGATAGATTTAAAGACGAGGCATTTATCCATCCACTAGTTACCATTGCTCTCCAGTTTGCCATGGGCCTGTTTGATGGTGGCACACAGCCTGGAGAGAACTCCAAAGCGTTTCTCCACCTCCCTCAGCTGGCTCAGGTGGCTGTCCTTTGACCTGCTCTGCAAGGCCAGCTTCTGCTCCTGTAGGTGGGGAAGCCATGAGGGATTCAACCACACCACAGCCCCAGGTCTGTCGTTAGGACAGCTGCAATTATGACTATTATACCAATACAAATAAATAATGAAATCAATAAATACGAATAAATAGCACATTGGCTTCTCTACAACGAGTAGAATTGACCTTGAAAGAAACCGACAGGGAGAATAATCTTACTCTGTTGCAACTGAGCCAGATTGTTTCTTTAAAGGAGGAAATCTAGCTTGAAAAGAAACTTTCTTTGTAGTTTGTTCAATAAACCGGCTCGTAATCTTACCAATTTTCCTTTGAAGCACACAAAAAAAAGGGAGGAACCGGGCGGTAGCACACACCAGTAGTGAAAACAGTTTCAGTGAGTGAGATCCCCACTTACTCAGCCCATGCCTCAGCGCACTTGATTGCCCCTGAAACTGCCATTATGTTGTTCCTAGGCTTGTATCAACTGTACTTTTATTTTCTCTCTTTCTCTCTCCCTCTCTTTCTCCCTCTCTCTCTCTCTTCCTCTATCTCTCTCTCTCTGTCTCGTTTCACTAATAACTCTTTTTCACTTTCGTCCCCCGACTCCCGCGCTCACCTTTCGGCTATCTCCTTCTGACTCCCACTTCCGCACTTGAAGGGAAGGGTAAACCGAGCAAGGCCCAGTTATAAAATATTTTAATAGAGATATTTTCTCTGCTGTGCTGGCAGCTCAAGTGTCGCACACTCCCCTTTCTGTTACTCCTGATGAGCTGCCTCCCCCACCCCTCCTGTCCCTTGCCCTCCTCCCTTTAATTTCTTTCACTCCCACCTGCCCTCTGTCAACAATTTGTATAATTAGAAAATCCTTTCCTTACCAGCTCGCTTGATTTCTTCTCAAAACTGTATGAGGACAGCTGTAAAACAGCAGTAAAACAAAGTTACGTTATTTTTTTTGCCCCCCACCCAAGCCGATTCAAAAATACGAAATGTGTCGTTATGAGTTAAAAAACGATGCACGATGCACATTGAACACATATGCAGAACCTAATCATTGAACACATATGCAGAACCTAATCTTTGAATTTAAAGGAAGACATTTAAATAACCTAATTGTATCTATTCATGATGTCGAATCTTTTCAACAGGTTGTATATCAATGTGTGGAGACAGAGATCCTATACAACTGTCAGTGTAAACATTTTGTATGTATTTAAACTGACTGAAGATATCAAAACCTTATAATGTACTGTAATGTAAGCTTCATATATTAATATACAACCTCAAAGCTAGATAATTTGAGAAACTATTTGAGATAAATAATCAATGACAATATTAAGATTGCACTATTATACGTTCAGTACACATCCCCATTGTTAAGTAATCTTGTATATCTTGAAGTGGACAGCAATTAAATGGCTTTAATGGCTGGCCACTTATTGGTAAAGAGAATTAAAAGCCTTAACGTAAGGCAATCCACCAGAGCGTGTCATGACAATGAACACAATCAGTTCTTAATTTAACCAAACACCGCCGTGAGGGTCTCCCAGATAGGATATCAAAGCCCGGCTCTATTGTCTCAATAAGGCAGCTGGGCTGTTAAAGTGCATTGGAGCGTGCATATGGTAGTATATCACCACCGCACCGCCAACAGACTGACACCGTGAGGCCCACAGCCTGAGACGGTGGCGGGCCGACCCTCTCACACCCAGCAGGACCCTGGCTCTACGGGTAGAGCTGCTGGTAAGCTGCAAGGTGACAGTATATGTACTACAAGAGCTGCACCTTTTTTTTCCTTGTTTTGTAAAGATGATCCTCATCAAAATATCCTCATTTAAAAAAGACAATTAAAATAAACATAATTATGGACAAAGACAAGAACAAAACAAGAACAAAAACACATAGGGGCTCAAGCAGCAGAGAGTAGCCAAATTTGTTCTTAAAGGGCTCAACATGTGCAATTAAAACTTCCTTGAGTTCAAAGTACCTGGAGCACCTTCAGCTCTTCTTTCAAGCCATTGATGGCATTGTCTTTTGACTGAGTGGTAAGTTGGTGTATTCCCTACAACAAGACATTGGTATGGGAAGCATTGGGATAATACATAACATACATGGAAATACAATGATACAACTACATAGCCGTTAAATGTAAATTGTGAATTGTGAAATTGTGAAAATAGCCAAATCCAATTAAATGGTGTATAAGATATGGTTGATTAATTTCAAATGTATTTATACCTTTTCCTCCTCAATGACTTTCATTTTTCCCTGAAACTTAAGCAGAGGGCCACGCATGATTTACAAGGTTATTCCCCAGTCCCAAAATGTAAAATGTACATTTGGTTTAGATAAATACAGTTCAGGCCAACCTGTTCTTTAACACTGGCAAGGGCCTCTGTGTGCTGCTGCATCATTGTTTCAAGCTGATGTTGTAAAGCTTCCTGCCAAACAAGAACATACTGAATAACTACTAAAGCTGAAGGGGTTTATGACCAGTTTATTTGACATTTCCCAGCACGAGTATTACTACGTTTAAGTGCGAAACCTGAGTATGCTGATCAACCTAGACTAGAGCTAGCCCTACCTTCTGCCACTCAATCTCCTGCTTCTCCAAGACCAGCTTATTGATCTGTTGTCCAAAGCGTATCTCTGCATCCTAGCACAGACCCAGAAAGACATAAAAAGATGACTGAACCCATCCATGACAGAAACATAACAGTGCTTCTACCTATTCAGTGTGCTGCAGAGGTAACCACTCAATAACGACTCCCAAATGAAAACCCATATGTAGTTGGTACTGGACTTTGTGGATAGTTTCACTAGTTCCTGCCTCTACATATTTTCTAGAGGCATCCAGATGAAGGGGACCATTAAAAGGGAGGTGATATTTGTGGAGGGCCATCCCTATCCTCCCTGTTCCTATGACCAAGGGATGTAAAAGTCAATTGCTTTCTATATCCATGAGACTTTTTATGTGTATGTGGGAGCTGGTAAGCACGTTGAGTTTATTTGATAAGTTCTCATTACTCGGCTACCAAAAGGATGAAGTGATGAAGCAGTTTTTCTTTTTAAGCTGTTGGATTTAATTATTATTCCAATTAGCATGTGTGCGTGTCCGTGTGCATATTTTGGTCATATATAGACCGACAGTGTTGGGAGTAACGCGTTAAAAAGTAATGCAATTACTGTAATGCATTACTTTTTGCTGTAACATGGTAATTTAAGGCATTACAAAATATTTTACTCTGTACAAATCTCAGTAACGTGCGTTACAATGCATTTTAAACCCGAAATGAATGGTGTGTTGTTTTTATACAGATTCGCCAACACCGCGAGATTCGCAGAGGAGAAAAAAATCTGTGCAAATGTTAACTTCCTCTTACTGCTAGCAAACTATTGATTGAGGAGAAGATGATGGCAGCAGCAGAGTCTGACTCTATATACGCTCATTATTTTCAGTTCATCAGAGACAAGGATACGAAGAACATTATAGTTAAGTACACTTTGTGTGCGAAACCAAAAGATCTCTCTACCTCACGAAATAGCACAAGTAAAGTGTCATTATGCTGTGAATTCTCTGTGAATAAAAGAGAATAAAGGGATAGAAATGTAAAAAGGGTTGTGTATCTTGTCATGACTTTTTTTACAGTCTACAGTAGTAGGCTCTAGCTCTATTGATTTCAATATGAATACCTAAAGTTACAGTATTTCTATTATAAAATGTATTGCACAATAGCTCAGTCATTATGCCATACCACATCACCTCCTGCTGTGTAATGAGCTGCATTGAACACAAGAAGATCTATTGAGAACACAAAATCCATATTTCCTGTAATTTGGTGAAAGTAATGCAAAAGTAATGTAAAAGTAGTGTAATGCCTTACAATTCAAAGACAGTAATATTGTAATGTAACAAATTACTTTGAAATGACAGTAACAAGTAATAATAATAATATGAATCAAACAGGAAAGACCTGTTATCCTGTAGGAACAGCATGTTGATACTATGATGCTATTTATTTAAACACACTGTGTGTAAAATCATAACAGAGGAAAAATATACACTTGCACCAGATATTCTATTCAATATCTGAAAAACTTTTTTTATGATTGGATGCCTTTAAGATTTTTTTCATTTATTTGTTAAGTTGATATTATAAATACATAATAAATTATTGCTTGATTAAATGTTCACAGTTGGAAACACATCTTCTCTCACATTATTATTTTTACCAAAGCCCACTGGCAAAAAACAGTACTAAATTAAAGGGTCCCACCCAAATCAGAAAATAAAAAAGGAAAACAAACACGCTGGAATTTGACCTGCTGGGGAATGTCCGGCATCATCGGGACATCCTTTTGCCTGCTAACCTCTCCCCCCTAGAAAGGACTAAACTACATACTGCTGCTTCTGATAATCGCAGTGCCCGAGGAGGATCACACTGACTTAATGCGCTCCTGTCGGAGTAACGTTTTAATGTTGTATTTGTGCAATAGGAAACGCGGCCATAACAATAAAAAGGAGAATGGTGACATATGGTTACTTTTGCGCCTCTACACTTTAAGTACACCCTGCTGGGGGAGGCAGGCTGAATGTGTTTGCTGTAGGGTGAAAATTCATCTGTTGTTCTGTTTTTTGGTCAGATTTTTTTTTTCAGCATGTATTTTTTGGTCTGAGACCAAACTGCTTGTCCCCATCATAATACAATGTGCTTCTATTCCAGCTGGCTCTTATCCACAGGGCCAGGGGCCTTCACGTGCTACTATTGGGCCCCACCATGTTCCCTCTTGCACCATGGAAATAACCCTTTGTCTCCAAAGGCTTTGCCAAAAACGTTGCCCTCTTCCTAATATTAAGGTGATATGATGCAAGTGTAATAACCAAGATTTCAAGATCAAGATCAGAATCAGCCAAGGCCTAATAATAATAAGGGTAAAAATGCAGTTTTGATAATACAAATAATAAACATATTTTTATTATTAATTGTATTGGTTTGATGACTTGTGTGTGGCTCCCCAACACTTTCAAATACTGCCAAGGACATTTTATCCTACCCTTCGAATCTGGAGCTCCTCAACAGCCTCAAGAAGGCAGGTTTTAAACTCCAGCACTTGAAGAGAGAAGGCTCCTCCACTTTCCTGACAAGGGACGTAGGAGACAGACAGTTCCTGCTCCAAGTTCTCTTGTCTTATCTATGGAGGGAAAATAGTAATTCATCTAATTCGTCTGACTATGTCCTAACTCAGTTCAATCCAAACCATTTAGAGAGGTACACATAAAAGTAAGCCAGAGAATGATGACTTGAGAAAAACAGCTGGTCATGTTAGAAACCATATAAACCACACAAATTATACTTAAGTTGGTCACGATTAACCAGTCAAACAATGCCAACAAATGTCAATGAACTAAAAAAACATCATACAGAAAATGATATGATAACAGTATGACTCATGTTTCTACTTTTCAAGGTCTGTGTAACAAACATACAGTGGTGTGGGGAGGGTGTCCCTCAGAGACTACGCTGAGATCCATCGAGGTGTTTACCGGTTGACCAAATGTCCTGGACGGCCTCGACCCCCCCTGTTAATCAAGACAGCAAAAATAATTATGTCAGAAAAGGTTAATAGAATGGGCTGTTTAATAAGCACTGATGTTCCGCTTTCCACCTTCCATGCACATAATTAGTTCCTCACCTGTAATTTCTAACACAATAATATTTCATCAGAAATAATAGGCTATTACATTAAAACCCTGTAATGTTTCCCAGTCGCTGCAATTCCACTTAATGGCTTTGAAATGACCATTAAGTTGGGTTCTTCTTAGTTTGATGCCAAAGCCATCTTAAGTTTGAATGAACCTGCCCTTGACACTAATAGGGGTCATAACAATAACACTCCTCTGACAATTTTTTTTGCCCATTGCTTTTCAAATTATATAAGTTATTTGGTTTGACCTGTGGGTGCTATGCCTGTTACTATCTAAGCGGTCCCATCTCCACCAACTGACTGACATACAACCCTGGCCTGCTTGAATACACACAGAAAAAACACACACATTGTGATTGACTGGTAAAGGGGGAGGTCTCCACTAGCCAATGATCTCTTAATAGAATGGAGCTTATTCTCCCATTTAACTTGTGTTGACATCAATCACGGAGGGGGGATTCAATGATCCCTGCTAGAATTTGACACTATTGTAAAAGGACAGTGAGGCCCGAGGCTCAGAGGGGAGGAGATATGTGAATGTGTGTTAGTCTGTCTTTACAGCAAGTGCATGCACGTTTTGCCCATGTATGCATGTGAGTGAGGAGGGTGTCAGTTTTATTTACATCTCCAACGATCCAGTTGAGCAGATATTAACCACTTATTTCTGAACCATTGACATTTTAAATGAGAGATATTGATTAAATGTGGAGTTATAGGGCTATATGTTATAGCCTGCTAGCTTGTAGTTAATCAGAATCGAATTGAGTTCAATTTTAAATACCGTTTACGTACAAGATTGGAATTTATATTTAAATAGCGGAATAAAATAATACTTACTAAATGCTACCAACCAGTTGGGTAAGCTCTGTGTTCGTCGAAAGAGTCGAAGAGTGAACCTCGCCAATTGTAACGGATGTCTAATTAGCTTAGTAGTGTATCATCCATTTTCTTAACACTAAAATGTGTTATATCATGCCAGACACCGATGAATGATTGTGATTTGTGTCGTTATATTATTCTAATTATATTACTATTTTATAACTGGAGAAGTACGACGACATTTTTCACAAAAGAAAAATCCGTTTCCAACTTTCTAAATCTCAAATATTGTAATATGCTGCACGCGCGACGGTGGACACAAGAGCACATTGGAACAATATTCAAACTAGGTTTTTAATATTGACCACGACGAATAAATAACAGTAGTCGAGCCCTTTGTAGTCTGACTTTGTATACGGTCTACAAGACCCATTGATGTGTAATGAGAGGGTCAGTCAGACCGTTTTTGTTTCAATACTCAATGAAGAAGCACGTTCTTTGCTGAATGGCGCCATCTAGCGGCGTGGTCGCACATATCTTTCTTGATGAATATAATTGATAAAAGCTGAGTGTATTCAACTAGCTAATTGCTTTGACGTGGGCGAGACATGGCCACGATCAAGGAGAGACTTGCGGCTCTAAATCTTGCAGAAAAACTATATGTGCGTCCCCCGGGTAAGTCTGTTTAACTGCTACGTATTGCCATGTGTCCACATGATCCATGATCAATTTTAAATTAAAGTGGTGTCCCTATTAAAATATACGCTAATTCTGAAGACATATAGCGTACAGTGATTTTAAGATACAGGCAGGATAATCTTGCTTGACTGCATTTCTTGAACTTTATATTGCATTTCTTCAGTTTACGTAAATAAATGAAAGTTAAAGTGTGAGTCTTTTATATCCCTTGCAGCACTGGGGGGGATTTGTAGGAACTACCAGTCTTTGTCTTCTTGGAGTGGACTTATAGCCCATCTCAAGGCATCAGTAAAGGTGAAGCGTCGTCGAGTCCATATAAAGTCCCATGGCGACTGTTTCTTGGGGTCTGACGCGGTGGACGTTGTGGCAGACCACTTGTCCCATGTCAAAGGCCTGGAAGGTGTGTGTACTGTGCATGTTTTACACATGTTCACAACTACACACAAAATAATGAGCTTACGTTAAAGTAAAAGCAAATCAGTAAAACATGACATACATGGGGATTTCTTTGACATAACATGTGTAGTAGTAAAGCTGTAGTTTTCCAGAGCAGAATATATTGTATGCATATATTATTTTCATTTCAAACCTGGGTCTGCTTTCTACTATCCTTTCTGCATCACTACAGGTGCGGCTGTGTCAAGGGAAAAGGTAGTGGTTGTGTGCCAGGCCCTGCTGGACTGCAATGTGTTTGAGGCTGTTGGGACCAAAATCTTTGGAAAAGACAAGAACCTGGATAGGTTCAATGACTGCAGCAATGCTCTCTACAAGTGAGTCATTTCCAAACAAACTATTGGTGGTTCAAAAAGGCTTTGTTTTTGCCGATATTGCCATACCATTTTCTGGAAGAAAACAACTAGAGCTTTGGTGTTCAGGCTGATCTCCATCACATTTTCTACTTTCCCATCAGGATGGCTAGAGTCCTCCTGATAGTTGGAATACAAAATAACTCCAATATGTAACTTAACCAGGTTCCTCCCACATACTCCCTCGGTTGATGAATTGGAGAGAGGTGTCCTCAGTCATGGAGTCCAGAAGTATTTCTGCACTGATGCATCCGATGGGTAGGGTCTCTTAAAAAGTTTGTATTGTTATATTGAAAGCCAAGTGGACATGCACTTCAATCCCCAATATATGCGTAGGTTAGTGCTTCTGAAAATAATCTGGTTTGTCTGTTCATTAGAGTTTGTATTATTTTTGTAAATTATACATAAACATCATCTTGTTTTTTTGTTGTAGGCAGGAATCACCAAAACCACGGTGTACTGCAGCAGCTATGCTGTGCAGCCCTGCAAAATGCATGGAGTTGCCAGAGGACACAAAACACCCAGAGACTCTTTCCGATGCCAACAGATTCCTGGCTGTGATTGAGACTGACAGACTGAGTATGAGTCCCAGTAGACTACAGACTGACACAGTGTTACCACAAACATGTAAGCGGCACATCTTATCTTTGGGTATGTCAAGTGATGTACTACAAAGTATTTTGATGTGCATGCCATGCAAAGGATTTGAAGACTACATAATGTGGAATTTCCTGTTTTTTTTCATAGCCAGTGTGCAGGGAGGGAGGTTTTTGGTTCCTGGAATACATAATTGCTATTTAAAACGCTTTTTCTTTCTAAATTCGGGCCTCTGCAGTGGTGAATGAAGTGTGGCAGGAGCAGACCACCATACGGCTGCTTAAGCTGGTAGACCTCCCCCTGCTGGATGGGGTGCTCCAGTGCAGCCTGAAACAAGATTCCCAGCTTACTACACAACATCCACTGGCTCACTGCAACCCAGACCTCATCTACAGCGACCAACACCTAGACCGACAGATCCTCCAGGCCTTCAGAGAATTCAAGTACATTTGGGACGTCGTCTGAACAGCACTTCAATTTTTAGTTTTGTTTTAGCTCAATCTACTTATCCTCATTTTAGTTTTCCTTCTGTACTGAAGTTACATTTAAGGAACTAATGACAAATGGATTCTCTGAAGGTGAAGGTGTGTGTATTGACTCTCTTAGTGAGGACGAGTGGCTTTGTGCAGCTTTGGGTTGTGTGGACCTGCTCCCCGACAAGTCGGTCATGGAACTGAGCAGAGCGATACCCAACTACTTCCGTCAGGAAGAAGACAGTCAGGAGTACATGGTGGTGGACAACATCTCTCCAGAAGAAGGCAAGTGTCCCCGAACCATCCATTCAGGCATATATATATATATATATAATTATTATTATTTTTTTTTTTTTCCATCCAGCAGCTATTAAAATGGCACATTCTGTTCTTTGCTTGTTTCCATTTAGTTTGTAGTCAAAATGACAAAAGCTATATTAAAAACAATTTTTGTGTTTACTACAGAGTGTTGCTGAAGGTGTGATGATGACAGTTGTGTGTTCTGCCCAGGTGGTTTGAGCCAGTGTAAGCTGCTCGTCTATGGGATCCTGGTCAAACACTACAGCCTCACAGACATGCTTCCCCTGCTGCCGGGGCACTTGACAAATGTTTATGCAGCCATCATTGACCTGCTGGGTGAGACCTGGGACAAATAAGTATTGACTTCTTGTTGAGGGGGTTACAAGAGCAATTAGGTATCTTGTTTTGTGAATTGGTGTAAAAGTCGTCTTTGAACTTTTAGTGTAAAACACAAAAACTGTAGGGCTGTCAAAGTGCATCCATTTGTGTTTTGGTGTACATTTTTCAAATCTCTATGCAAGATTAAGGGATTTTAAATGTAGTCAAACAAGCAGGTACAGGAACTGAAAGAGGTTGTAGTTAGCCGAAGAGAACTGTACACTCAACTAAACCTGGGTCCACAACTCTTCCCCCACCTATCCTCTGCTACTTCCCCCTTTCCTTGCTGCTTTCCATTTTCACTCACCTAGTAAATGCAAAACTGGACAAGGCACTGGAGGCTTTACAACTGTGCCTCAAGTTACTGCCCACTAGCTGCAGAGAGGAGCTACGCAGGCTACTGACCTTCATGTCCCTAGCTGCTGACCCACAAGGGATAAGACTGGACAAGGAGGCGAGACACCAGGACCAGTGTTTGTGCATTCTCTTGGAAAAAGTTTAAAGATCGCTGCTTCTTAGTCTTAAAAAAAAAGAGTATATAAAAGTATGCAAAATAATGTTTTTGTTTTTGTACTGTTGTACACAGGAAATGCAGACCTAAATGTCCTAAAAAGATGATGGTATTTGGTGGTATAATATTGTGATGCATGTGTAGATGGAAAACCGCCTGGCAGTGAGGAGGTCCTTCTCCAGGGCGCTCCTCCACAGCAAGACTCTCTCCAAGGAGCAAGAGGAACTTATGGTGGCCTTCATGCTCAGCAACAGACAGGAAATCTTCAGGGTTAGTTAAATATTAATCTCTCCGATCTAGCCTTGTTGTTCTAGTCTTGCTATTGCTACAGCAGAACTTTGAGGAGAGAGGGCACCAAGCTTGAGCTGGAAACCAGATACTTGGGGCATATTCACACCTGCCTTGTTTGGTTCGAACCAAACCAAAAAATAGCTGGTGCGGACCTTTTTGGGCTGGTGTGAATACAAACCATCGAACTCTGGTCCGGACCAAACAGTTGGACTGAGACCCAGCCCGAGAGGTGGTCTCGGTTCGCTTCCAAACAAACCCTGGTGTGGTTCGCTTGAGATGTGAAAGTGAACCTCGGTCCGATCCAGTTCTAAAAATCATACACCTCATTAGACGTAATAGGCACCCGCTCAGTCGCTTGCATTATGGCAATTGTTTGATTAGTTTTTTGCTGTTTTGATATTGTTTGATATTTGGGTCCGATATCCAATAGACATTCCGTCTCCTTTGTAAAAAGTATGCTGGAAAACACACAAAATGCTGATGCATTTAACACATTCAGCACCAGGATAAGGGAGAAGGAGTTCGACCGGTCCACAGATCAATGCATATCACGCTGGATATCCATGATTGTTTACTTCCCCTTTTTTATTTTTTTATTTAACACTTTACCCGCCCCATACTTTTTTGTCCAATGATTGAACGATCTTTTCACACATGTGGGTTTGTTGTCAAATTCTGGGACTGTTGCGAAAATTGCAATGTGAAAAGGAACCGCACCAAACCAAAAAGTAAACATTGCATTTTGGTCTGGACCAAAGAGAGCGAACTAAAGGACTTTCTTGGTGTGAATACGCCCTTAAAGGGTTGGAGTAAGTAATTGTTTGGTGTGTATTTCTACAGTCGCAAGTCTACACTGTGATGTTTGAATCCTTCACTGACACTTTTGTTTTGCATTTTACTGCTACTGACCGTGTTTGTGTGCATGCTTAAATCGCTGCCTCCAGCAACATGATGGGTTAAAAAGCGAAAATATATATTTCCTGCTGTCATTAATTATATATGAATCTGATTTGTGAGATGAGTTAAATGTTAATTTGGAATCCTTTGGATCTAAATGTATACTAAACCTAGACTTTTCTATTTAACCCAAATATCCTGGTAAAACTCCGGACCAAAATGTATTTTTATGCCACTTTTACTTTTATGATGTAGTGTCTAAATTGATTCCAGAAAGATAATGCATTACCTTAAACTAAAATCTGATTGTAGTAATCAATTGGGAATTATCAAGTAAATTGAGTGTTGATAAAGAAAGTTTAATCATACAATTGCTGCTTTTTTTTTTTATATCCACATCAGATACCAGGGGCCCTCCACAAGGCCGTGAGCGACAAACTGGCAAGCCTTGTGCACAGGAACCATCCGGATGTCACAGGTAATTAATCTGTATTTGTGTAGCACACGAGAATGCTATAGATAATCCTGTAAATGCATGTTGTTTACTTTTTTGTTTGTCTCCCCAGGTTCCACCTTCTGTCAGCAGGATTACTGTGACAGTGGGGATGTTAGAGATAACACCAAAGGAGAGCTGAGGGCTTTGCTAGGCAACATACACCTGGACCCCAAGATTTCAGACAAAAAGAAGAGGCGGTTACTCAGGCAGTTTTACCAGTCTCACCCTGAGGTGTTTGATCAGTATTTTGGTGATTCTGCCCTTAGCATGCTGTGACATGTGAATGTTGTCACGATCTACAGCTTCAGATAAAAACGTTGGAGTTGTGGAAAGGTTTCAATCCATTTAGGCTTGTGTTGGAAAATTTGCAGATAGGCAGTTTTTGTTTTTGTGTGTCTATGCCATATGTATTTGAAATCAAATGAGCAATAAATAAAATCGAATAATTGTTCAGCTAATTTTTATGCTGTACTAAGTTCTTATTTTATATGAGCCACTAGGAGTTAAAAACCTCGATTACTAGATGTGAAAAGGAAGGGCTTGGCACTGACGTCATTCGTGCCTCATCCTTACCGGAAGGGCCAACGATTGTCAACTCTGCCAATGTGATTCTCGTAGCGGTTCAGAGTAATGACTAGATAAATACAAAGAGAACGCCAACCTTAACTGATTGGAACGGAATTTGACAAGATGATGACAATATGACTTAATTTATCTTCAACGTGGTGTCCGGCATTTATATCGGGCAATCGCATTGCGCAAGTATTGTTTATATGTACCAGTTAAGCCTGCTGTTCAGTCTGATATAACAGACACACCAACTCTTAACTGTATTTCATCAAGGGGGAAAGAAAACGAGGTTGGTCAAATAACAAAGTGCGCAATAATGGTGGCTGCCACACACCCCGTGTTGGTCTGTTGTTGTGATGTCATCGTGAGGAATGAGACCAAACCGCTGTACTCTGATTTGAACCGCTTTCCAAAAATAAACAGTATTATAAGAATATTCAAGATAAAGTTATTGCCTTGTTTACAGAGTAGCCTACATCATTTGACTTGTGTGTCGTCTCTGCCTTCTAAATAATTTATTATCCCAGGCGGTTACATCTCAATCTGAACCATGCCGAAGGACTTGGACCAACCGGGACAGGAGGGAAACAAGGAGTCGAGGGAGGAGAGGACACCGGACCTTTCGGAGGAGACGGGAAGAGGGAGAGCAGGGGTGAATATTCCCAGTCCACGAAGAGGGAACACGCCACAAGGTGAGTTCTGTCAGAATTTTTGAAATGTTAAACATAATGGGATTTACTTCTATGACTTCTTTAACCAAGCAGAAGTAGCAGAATGTTTGCATGGGAATACACTTAAATAGTTTTCAAATGTAATTATCTGGTGGCTTCGATTTGTCTCATCTGCTCTTCAGCCAGCCCGCCCAGGTTCATCTCAGTAGGAGAGTTGATGGAGACGGCCAAGGGAGTCTCCAACATGGCTCTAGCACACGAGATGGTGGTGAACAAAGAATTTGTGATGAAACCTGTAGAGCTTCCTGAGGGAAGGTAAGGTCGATATACTGTGTGTGTGTGTGTGTGTGTGCGCGTGGAAATGTACAAATATATTATGGTCTTGCCTTGATTAACTGCATAATGTATTATCATTTATTATTGAGATTACTGTCCTCCTTGTGTAGTTTTGAGCGGAGGGTGAAGGAAATAATGCACAAAGCTTTCTGGGACTACTTGGAGGCTCAGTTGAATGAAGATCCCCCATCATACATTAATGCTATCAAGATGCTATCTGACATCAAAGAGGTGAGAAACAAAAGCAAGCTGTATTCTCTTCAGTTAGACAAACCACTTGTTAGACAAAATATTTTATTAGACTATAACACTGGGTATCACTATAACGTTGTCTATAACGATGTCTGAATGGTATTGTATAATCCAGATAATATTGAACGATAACAACAATTTTAACCCCATCCAGGCCCTGCTGTCCTTCTTGATGCCCAGCCATGACCGCCTGCGCTGCCGCATTGAGGAGGTTCTCGACCTCCCTCTCATCCAGCAGGAGGCTGAAAACGGGGCACTGGACATGGGTCGGTTGGCTAAGTTCATAGTGGGGACCATGGGGTCGCTGTGTGCACCCTGCAGAGATGGGGACATCAAGGAACTGCACGAAGAAACTGAATTGGTCCCTCTGCTTAAGTAAGTGAATCAAAGACAAGGGAGCCTGGGGTACCTCATCATCCTTTTTTCCCCCTGCAGTTCAAGTCAATACTTAGTATTAATAGTGATCTGCTAAAGGACAGTCCGGGTGATTAAGCCATCATAACCGCCTCTCCTTGTTTCACCATTTATTTTCAGAATATATTTGTTTGTTGTGCCGATTCTGCATTAGAGCATATAGTGTGAGCCTAATCACAAACATAAAGTATAGCAGTAGCACTTTGGTCTTTGTGATAAGACAGTGTTGTGTATAGTACTTGTATTGCAATTCACTGCTTTGTTTTCCATCAGTTCAGACTAATGCTCTTCTCCAGAATCGGTTCAACAAAGTCATTTTGACAAATTATATTGCTAACAGACATTGAAGTGATGCCAGGAGAGACATGGTTTAATCACCCAGACAGGTACACTTTGTGGATATAGTAGGTTATAGGCCTGGGCGATATGGCTAAAAGACATATCACGATATAACTTGATCATATTGATCGATATCGATAACTATTGATAATTTTAATGACCTAAAAAGACTTGGAATTACCATGCTGGATTTAAACACTTCTGTTTAACTCTTAATATGACCTTCCACTGTTCTTCATTGATAATTACTCCAATGTCGATACAACAATGAAAAACACTCAAATATTGTAAATAAGTATAGAACTGTGTTTGTGTAACAAACCCAGCTGCTAGATTCGGTGGTCCAGTCCCTTATCGATATATATTGAACATGTTTTGTATTGATATTGATCAAAAGTCCATCACAATACAATAATTTAATGTTTTATTGCCCAGGCCTAGTAGGTTATAACACGTGTTACAAGTGTATAATTTGGCAGTTTTACCTGAACTGTGTGTTTGTGTGACTTTCCGTGTAAGCTGGTGGATGTTAAGAGCTTATGTTAATGGTGCTGTAATATGATCGGGGTGTAATAAGTTAAATATCCACAGTCATCAGTATGCTATTGCCCTGCCTTTGTGAGAACCAATTAAAATTGCAAAGCGCTCCCGACACATTTCGGACTGAATCCCTCTTGCCTGTCAGTCAAAGGTGTGTGAATGCAGCTTCTCAATGGTGGAAAAACATAGGGATAATTCTTGCTATCTTTCCCATTTCTGCTCTCTTTTTACAACTCCCAAATCTTACCTACAGCCCCTTTTTTAAATCATACTATAATAATGATAGCATTCTCTGATATCTTCTTTCTTTTTTTTTGTTTTGGTCTAGTGCTCATCTTGCTAACCATCTCTTTCTTCTATCTCACTCCTAGAGCAATCGTTAAAGCTCTGGACCTAATGAAAATGGACATGGTGAACTTTACTCTTACTACCCTCAAACCCCATTTGATGCAGCAGTCTGCAGAGTACGAGAGACAAAAGTTCCAGGAGTTTCTGGAGAAACAACCTAGTGAGGAGAGACTAGGTTTCGTCAGGTTTCAAAATATAAAATACGTTTGGTTGTGCGTGTGTTCAAATGATTTTCTTCAACTTTACTTCCAGATGCCTTGGACTTTACTGAGAAGTGGCTTCGAGACGCAGCGGAAGACTTGCGAGAGGACGGGGCCAGTGCCTCGGCTGCAGCACTGTCCACTCCCTCGTTGCCGCCTCACAGCGTCCATAACCATGCCTTCTTACGGCTTCTCAAGTGGGACCATGCCTCGGAGACCTTCCCAGAGGTTAGTGTCCTGTACCACCATTCTCTTTTAATACAGGCCTTGCTGTAGCTGTATTGAATTTCCCACAAAAGAAGATTATAAAGGCACTCTTGGTGTAACCCTGTACCATGTCCATGCTCCTACCTCCACTAATATGAAGAACTACTACAACATGCACTTCCAGTTAGTTAATTGGTTAACTTTGTCCCGCCTCACTCTCTCTTTAATTATATTAACAAGCTTTGCATCAGGTGTTCTAGGAAATCAAAGCTTAGTCTAAAATGACTTGGATCTAAAGATACAATTTAATGTAAATTACGGTTATACTTAATTTATGTTTAATAGCTAATGTTAAAACAGGGTAAGAATGCTAATCCATTCAATCAATATTGCGATAGAAGATCTTAATTGATGCAGACTAAAAAGGTTATTCTTTCTTTTCCCTATCCATCAGTCTCATCTTTCTACCCCACAACCTATTCTACTTCCATCATAGATGCATATAGAATTATAGAAATGCTGCTCACAAAAAGGAAGGCAAAAATCACATACACAATGTTGATGTCTCCTTCCCATCTGGTGTGGCCTCTAGACCGTGATGCTGGACCAGGCTCGCTTTCTGGAGATGCAGCAAGAGGCGGAGCGGCTGGTACTGCTGTCCTCCCTGCTCCTCATCGTGTACACCACCACAGGAGACGCCATCTCTGGCCTGCCGGGCCTCATGGACAAACTGAAGGCCACTGTCAATGCCATCATCATGGACATGCACACACCGTAAGTTCACACTTACGGCCCCCCATTACAAACAGGAAACCATCTTCTCCCTATACACATGCTAATAAATAAGGGGCTGTCTGAATCTCCAAACTAGCATACTGCATAGCAGACCAGTTTACCAAATCAAATTTACACATAGAATGCAAATAATGGTATACTAAAAGCACCCGGATAGATGGCGTACTATCTTCAACGATCTGCATAGTGGGACACAACTATGGACACAATAGTTGCTTGGGTAACCATCTTACCCAAAACTTTTAAATGTTATTAATAACCAAACCCAAAAATTAGACTAGCAACCCCAATGACAACTGGCGACCCAAATAACAAAACATAACTGCGATTCATTCAATTATTGTTCAATCACATCTGGACACAACATTTATCATATAGCACTGTTTCATGGATGAATATGACTTGATGGGTTTTGTAGCAGGTCTTGACCATTTGCTTGTAGAACACCAAAGTCCATACACTGTAGTAAGTTTGGAAACATGCTTACTTTTGGCTCGCCTCATCTCCATGGATGCAGTTGAATAAATACGTGTGTGTTGTTTTGTCCTTCCTGTTGCAAGGTCTTTTATTTTAGAGGAGACCTTGGCCACCATTGGGGAGAAGCTGTGTGTTGAGCTGAGTCAGTGTCTGAGCGAGCATGGTCATGGTCCCTATTCCCCTGAGCGCCAGGACATTCTGAAGGGACAGATCCTGGCCATTGCTCGCCCAGACAACACCGTCCGTAAGGTGATGGGTACGTACTGTCACTCAAACTTTGTTTAACACCATACACTACAGTGTATGGTGTTAAACAAAGTGTAACTTTGTATGTCATTGGATGTCACCCATGTTGAGTTTGTAGAGTCTTAAAAAAACAACCAATGTTTTTCTTTACTTGCACACAGAGTCTCGCATCCAGAGCTACATGTTGGCCTCCCTAGAGTCCACCCAGCACAAGACTCCGCCCCCCCTGCCCGGCGGTCTGGCCCCAGTGGGCAAGGAGCTGAGTGAGCTCACTGTCCGCTTCAGTCGCCTGGTCAACTTCAACAAGTTGGTCTTCTCCCCGTTCTACCAGAAGCTTCTCCAGAGCGCCCTAATGCCAGCGGAGCACCCGAGCTGTGACGTGTAGTTGACGGCAGAAGGGTGGTTTAGAGGCCTCCCCCTGAACACCCAACTGCCTGGAATGTATGGTTGAAAACTATCATTAAAGAAAACTCGCACCGGCTGCCATCTTAAGTTGTATTGACAAAAAAAGTGTTACTCTAAAGTTGTCATAATTGCTCAGACTATAAGCCTATGTCTTCCTGTGAGTTAACCTCAAAAAGCCTTACCATTTATGCAGAAAGTTAGAAACACTGTATTTCATACAGGAATTAGCTAGTCTTGTATCAGTGAAGATGGTTCCTGACCATAATTATTAAAAGGCAAGAATTAAGCATTTTTCAGCAAGCTCAAACTTTCTCTTCAAATATTGATTCAAATAGTTTAAAATATAAGCCCATTTTAACATGCTAGAAATTATACATTTAACAAGCTGTTGCCTATCCCATTATTCAAAACCATGTAAAATGTACATATTGATGCATCAGACATAATGTCTTTAAATGTTACTCACCATGTGACATGTCAATAAAATTGTGTTCACCAATTGAGTGGGAAGTTGTCATTGGCAGGTTGTATGCTGTATGCAGAAAAGGCAATATTTTAAATGGAAACTAGATTCCACTGTAGTGTATTTCAATGTATTCATTGCATTTTTATATCACATAAGCTGCCAATTATTTTATGATTCACATTTAATTACAATATATTTGTAATGCATTTACGAATAGTTAATATAAGTGTTGTGAATAAAATGTGCTTTATCATTCGTTTTCTATCATTTCCATTTAGACATTTAACATGTTATTTCCACGTTTTCAGTCTCGTCCTTATCTCTGGTTCTCTCGCCCTTCTCGCTTCCCCCAGCCCTCCCCTTGCTTGTGCTCTCACATTCCACACATGCGAAGAAGCCACAAGCAGAGAGCCAGCCAGGCCAGTAACAGCTCCGCAGCTACGCTTGCGAAGGCGTATTGACATGCAAAAGTTTCGAAACATCGATTTCTTGACCTAAGTTACGACGAGAGACATTTTTCGTTAAGCTGAAACCCATGAACAGGACGCGGGTGATGGATGGATTATTTAATTTGTACTTATTTGCTATATTTTAAGCTTTAAGTGTAACAACTCGCACCGTCTGGTCTCCTCGTTGGTGAACAAGATGGCAGCAGAAGCGTTGCAGGGTTTGGCTGTGGTGTGGAACCTCGCCGCTAGCATGGTGGCTGACGCTGTGGCTCATACTACACTCAGTTTTTATTAAAGGTAAGCTTGCCAGAAATATATATTTAAGTAATTGTTTCCCCACGGGTTGATTGTATTGCTGGCTTTCGGCTAGGTTGTTTTGGTCAGCTAGCAAACTTCAGTTTTCTCCCCGTTCCCCATACTGCCGTGTAGCCGTTCATGCTAACTGGTTAACATATGGTATCTTGCTGTAGAACTTCAACACCCACACAAAGTTTGTGCGTGTATTTATTGTCGTCGTATGATATGTGTAATGCAATTGTCTTTTATATTTGTTTGTTGGCAGAAGTAACTAAGATCAGCAATTGATCGTACAAATTGTCATGACTTGAATACGTAGCGCATGCTGAACCAGCAGACGTTTCAACAGGTGTGTTGGTGTTGATGGTATGACCCATGTTTGTCGTCGCTTGAACGATCCATACAGCTGATCTTTAAGACTTTCTTACGTACTGTTTTAGAGGTATTTTAAACTTGGATTCCTGCTGAAGCAGTAAGATGACACACTATAACCAGCTAGGACTGTGTTGGTTGTTGGGATTGATGACACCTTGGCAACAGTATGCAACAGCCGTATGTCAATCCACTTAGCTTTAGTTGTCTGTATTTGGTATAGAGTTATTACTTTAATTGCATCTACCGCTAAGATTGTTTTAATTTGTCTTGCATAATGGACTCTTGAGTCTTAAATAGATGGCTGTAGACCTGTATTAGTACCTATTTAACATAGTTCTGGGTCTTTTGCCAGTTGGCAGACAATCAACTCGCCTATTTTTTGTTAGAAATGCAAATTCAAGATTGGATCACGTTATGTTTGGTGTGAGATAGATTGGTGGTCAGTGCGCAGAATTAATGTCATCCAACTACTCAGAAACGGAGCAGTTTTGAGACATGGACTGTGAATGCGGTGCCTATTCAACTTCAGACACACCCCATTGCCTGTCTGAGCCTGTATAAAGTCGTTTAAATTACTTGGAAGGGCACTGCAATTCCGAACCTCTTTCATGTGAATAATGCACTGGCAGACAACAGGTGCGCATACGACCGTGGTCAAGACTACTCGGATTTAGGAAGTTTCAACTCGGAGATTCTGAGTTGCGTTCAAGCTGTAAATGTACTCTCGGGTGACATGACAACCTTGATGTCAGTTATTAGACATAATCATATACATGTTAAGGCTCATTGCAAAATACAAAAAATAAATGCAGCAATTTATGCTTTTGGTATTGATGCCTGTGATGACATGTGAAGAGGATAAGACTGTTTAGCTAAATGAATCGGTAAATTACCTGTTCAATTCCATACCCTTGTAGTAATTGTATTCCATGGCTGCCAAGTTATGTTGTTACCAAAAGGAGCCAAACATTGTGTGCGTTTAGCACTCATAAGTTGTCGCATAATAAAAAAGTAATAGTTTGCAGAATCCTGACCAAATCTACCTAGAACCTATGTGGCTATTCTTAAAAGCCCAAAATACATTGCATATAAAAACATTGCCTTATTTAGTTCCGTCACTCTTATTTGCAATACACTATTTGGGGAAGTGGTCTGCAAGGACAGCCGAAGGAATCTACACAACAAAGAATTCAGTAGATAGTGATGGCCTCATTATTAGACTTTGTGGCTACAGTGGAAGGTAAATGTTAACTCACTAAACCTTTTGAATTGGAGAGAGGAGGCTATTTTAAGGAGAATATATACTAATGCCTAAATAGTTAAAATGTAAACAAGGTTGTCTTATTTGTTTACTGTGTATATTAACATCAGTGGCCATACCAAATAATGTGTTGTTTCCACATAAACACCTGTTGTGACTGTGCAGCATTATGCAAGATAGGCTGATGGATCTCAAAGAGGGTTATTTTGTGTCCGAAATACTTGTAGACATTTTAAGTTGTCATCCTTGGATAAAGTAATTGAACAAAGTGTAGTTTGTTAATAATTCTAATGTTGCCTAAATTCAACGTATCTTTTTGAATTTTATGAAGCGCTATAACCTGGAAAGCCAAAATTACTTATCATTGCTGTCGGGAAAAGATAATGAGATGCTTTAAGACCAGCTTGTTCCAACTGTGGGCTTCATTTTGGAGGGCTGTTTAAACATGGTTCATTAAAACGTAGAGCGCTTTGTACTTCAAGCTGTATTCATGTTAAGCTAACCTTAGGGTTTGGGAATCTGTAAGAAGTGGTAGCATGTGTCAGTACTCTTTAGTAGTTCTTCTCAACATTGAATATGTAGCTGCATTTGGACCCGAATGAATGGGATGTACTTGCAGTGGACTGCTGCACTAAACAAGCTACATGTCACAATACATTTTTTTATTAAATTGAGCTATATATACTTTCAGTGTCTTCTGCAAGCATGCAAGAACATGCATGCACGAACAAACAAACCTCAACATCATTTTAAAACTAACTAGCAGAATGCATTAAATGGTTTAATCATCCCTCATCACCAAAATGCTCTTAGCTAGATTGGTTGTGTAAGGCAGACTCTACTGTTATAGCTTTCACCGGCTTGGCAGTACTACTGAACTGAGACTGCAGTCTTATCATCAAGAGCAGGCGAGCAATGCAATGGGAGTCCCCTGCTCTCTCATTACAGAAGGCCACTTCCCAAAAAGACCCCATCGCCCACCTGTGCACTGACCTTTATTACAACTTCTATTCGTTTAGCGATTTAAGGTAATTGTACCATGATTGTGCCTTAACGCAAAGGTTAATTAGGTAACATTTCCACATTAAAAAAAGCAATACCAGTGTTTTGTTTTGTTGAGTTGTGTCCTTGCATTATCCAAGTGGTTTCCAACAATGTCCAAACCCAGCAAAATCCTAAGTTTTATTCACGTTAACGGTCCATTACATTTTTTGCATGTCAATGGTGTCATTTAATCCGTTGGTATTTGAAACGTTGTAAATCACAAATTGTGTAGAAATATTGACCATCAAGAGCCACATCCCCTGCTACGTCTGCCCTTCAGACAGAGCTCAAACACCCTCATCTACACACTGTTTTGTCAGATACTGTATGTTATTGGACACTCTTTTTCGGTTAGAATTGCCCTAGAAATAGTTTATCTTGTGCGGGCTTTGTATCTTGTGCAAACGTCGATTTCGGTTCCATATCCACAGCTTCATGTAACGCAACTAAAGCCTACTTTAAGAAGAAAAAAGTACTAAACTATGCACCTTTTTCTTTCCTCCCATCTTATTTGTTCTGTCTTTGTTCAGGTATGGCCTCAAAGGTGTTACTCAAGCCATCACACCTGTACCCAGCTCAAACAAGTGCCTTAGGAACTAGCAGCAGTGGTACCAGCAATCACATAAGTCAAGTCCACAGTAGCGTCGACACGAGCAGAGCCTTTCATCAGCGGCCGCAGACCAAAACCTACGTCATCGGCGTCAACTACGGCATCGCCTATCCCAATAACGTCGAGCCGACCTGCGGCCAGGCGGACCCGCTGAGGCCATACAGAGCGGAGCAGGCGCAAGAGGAAGACTTCTCTGGGGTACTCGTCCAGGGGACTGTGCATCAGAGTCGGGGCCCAGCAGAGGCAAGGAGTTTTGGGGACGGCGGTGAACATCCGGCTGAGGCAGAAGGAGGCGGAAGCCCTGACCGTGGCCCACATACTGGGGCCTGTGTGGGAGCAGAGGTGCAACAGAAACGCGGTGAGCGCAGGACACCGGAGAGAGCCGTAGACGTCCCGTGCCCAGGAGCCAACCAGAGATGTGAGTGGAGGACGGGCGACGGCGGACAGCGACCGCGGGACAACTGTGGCAGAGTGATGCAGATAGTCGAGGACGTTTCTACACTGCCTCCCCCTGCCCCCCCCGTAGCCATGTTGCAAACCAGTGCTCGGAGTAACACGGGGACCGGCCCGGTCAGAGCGGGGCAGGCCCAGCACAACGGAGCAGAGGCTGTGCCCGTTGCCAAGGCTGCCACGTTGGACGGCGCCGAGGCCACACTCAATGGGGGGGCCGTCGCGACCCGTGGCCTCGAGGTGGCGGCGGCGGGCACTACCGTCACCAGCGTGGGCTCCGTGGATGGGGACTACCAGCTGGTCCAGCACGAAGTCCTTTGCTCAGCAAAGAACAGCTACGAGGTCCTGGAGTTCCTAGGCCGGGGGACGTTCGGGCAGGTGGTGAAGTGCTGGAAGAGGGGCACCAACGATGTGGTGGCCGTGAAGATCCTGAAGAACCACCCGTCCTATGCGCGCCAGGGACAGATTGAGGTAAAGCACTGTGATTCTTTTTTGATTTGTTTTATCTCTGCCTATAAAGGATTTAAGGAATATAGCAGTATAAGCAGCATAAGGTACGTTTGCAAGCCACACTAGTGTTTTTCTGTCTTATTCTTCTGCCATGTTTTGCATAGTGACATCCTCATCATTTATTTTTTATATTGACACCAAACCTATGGCAAAAATGTAGGCGTATATCAGTGCAGTGTCTACTTTTAAAGGGGTACTTCAAATGATCACAAAAGGCGGTTTGTGCAAAGTTTCAATTAAATTGCACCAGTGCTATTCAAGAGCATGCAAAGAAATTCAGTATTCACGATGACGAAACGCCAGATAAGAAAACAAAATCGTAACTCCAGTATATCACTGTAGCAGCCGGTTTATTATTAGTGTGTAGAGCTTTTTGATTTAGAAGGATGAGAGTGTATAGCCGGTTTGTGAGGAAAGACGTGTTGAAATATGGAGGTAAAAAGAAAGGACTCCCACATTTGACTATTGACGTGATAAAGGACATGGCAAAGCGGTGGAACAAGGGGTACAACCAAATGTGTTAGGGTGCCACTAAATGGAAAAGTTTGTAGAAAATGTTAGGCTTGAGCCCTGCCTGGACAGCGACTACACATCAACCGAGACTGAGTGGTTTGCCTGGGTACCGTAATTACAGCTCAACACTTTATTTATTTTTAACCAAACATTACATGCATGCCCTGAACAGTGACTAGCGAACCGAACGGTTTGCATTTTGTACTTGAACCGTTCCATCCCTTTGTCAAGCACAATACTGTTTTCTAGATAAGGCAGTAAACTTATTTCTTTCCGCAGCCGACGCCTCATAGTCTATTAGCTCTGCCGGCTCATCTGTCTCCGTCTGTGTCTCTGCCTCTTCCTCCTCCCCCCCACAGGTTGGGATCCTGTCCCGTCTGAGTAGCGAGAACGCAGACGAGTACAATGTGGTGCGGGCCCTGGAGTGTTTCCAGCATCGCAGCCACACCTGCCTTGTGTTTGAGATGCTGGAACAGAACCTCTATGACTTCCTCAAGCAGAATAAATTCAACCCCCTGCCACTCAAGATCATCAGGCCGATTCTTCAGCAGGTACAAGCAATGCTACATTTCTCCTGCGAGTCTTGATGTGGAGATTATGCAAGGCTGCCATTCTTAAACCTGCCTGTATCGTGTGTCGTGTGTAGGTCGCCACTGCATTGAAGAAGTTGAAGTGTTTGGGTCTGATCCATGCTGACCTGAAGCCTGAGAACATCATGCTGGTGGACCCGACCAGACAGCCCTACAGGGTCAAGGTTATTGACTTTGGATCAGCCAGCCATGTCTCCAAGGCAGTCTGCTCCACTTACTTGCAGTCCAGATATTACAGGTGAGGTTGACTTCCTTTTCCTGTCACGATGTCTCCTTGTGTTGACAAGAACAATTATTTTTATTTCAGACATGTAACTGCGTCAACAAGTCTAAATCCGGTTGATCTATTATTTTGGGGGAGTGCACATCAAGTGGTGTATGTATACATTTCCCCACAGGGCCTGAGTCAGCCACACCCCACTTTTTTAGGTTTTCCTGTTATGTAATCACGTACTTGAGTGGAATCTATCCAGAAGCTCTGTGGTTTGCTCTCACTTGTAGAAATCCTGTTCCCCCCCCCCCCCCCCCCCCCTTCATTCTTTCTCAGTCTTCTTGCTTTCTTTCCTGCTTCTAATTTGTTTGACTCACACCCAGGCCTGCTCCCTTTTGCTATGTGTCCTCCACCTTCACCCTACGTGTGGGTATGTGCAACAGGATATGATATCCATGTGCTTAAAGCCACATCCCTTATGCTATCGGCCTCAACCTATCTTGCATAATGCACAGTCACAACAGAGGTGTTTATGTGGAAACAGCACATACAATATTTGGTATGGCCTAACAATGCTAGTTGTGTGCGTCAATTGAACGTGGCCTGTCTTGACTGACTGACTGAAATAAGAGCTGTGCAAAAAATGGTTTTATATGCAAAGAAAGGTTTGCACCACACCACAAGATGTGGGACATTTTACTTTGTCAAAAGCTTTCCAGAATGAGTCACTCTGTCTTGCACTTCCAATTTTAGATGATGCATACGTGTTTGAGAGAGGGTTGTCTCCGAGTCTGCATTTTACTTTGGTATACATGTTAAGATTTATATTTGTCGAGTTAGTGGAGCAATCTGCAGGGAAATTGGTAAATCAGAATCTTCTTTAAACAAGTCACAGCAAGACGGGTGTGACGCAAGCTATTTCACTGTTCCTTGGCCCTCGATCATTGTGTAATCGGTTGTAGGTGTTGGAGTTAGACCGACAGGCTCAGTAGCTATGCACCCACCGACTTTTAATGGAAAAGCACACAATGTTGCAATTCAAGCTGCACATGTTGAAAGACATTGGAAAACGTACTCCCCATTGGTAGTAATGCATCAGACATGCCATCTTCAGGTACGAGATGTATAACTTGGCGCTGATCTCCCCAACTCTGGAGGGTCCATTTTAATGAATTGTTAGCTCTTTCTTGGCACATAGTATGCAGATGGAAAAGTAAGGGAACCATAGAGCTGATATAGCTATTGCATAACAAGAACATGCGCTGCAGCTAACCCCATTCGGTGTTCAAATGCTTTGCCATGTGCTTTGTGTACTTGTTTTTGTGCATTATCTTTTTAGGTGGCTCTGTGCCAGATTCAGATCAGAGTTCAATCCGAAACAGGCTAGCCATGGTGCTTGATGTGGATATTTAAGGCCATCAAATAATGTTGTGTTAATGTTGTCATGTGTTGGAGACTAAGGAAAAACTGAAGTTGCAACTTGCTTTCTGCTCTACAGGAAGGAAGAAATGTAGTGAAATTTAAAACTTGTCCTCTGTTATTGGAAATTCTTATTTGACAAGCTGGTTCTTATAAAAAAAGAAAAAGGTTCAAACAAATGGGATTATGCACTCACGATGATAACATTGTTTTCTTCAGGTCATTCAAATTATCACATTGGTTACCAACGCAACACAAGATAACTCGGTGCTAACTGTGTTTACCCTTTGCCATACAAGTCAAGCGTGACCTTTCACTCAACTCCACAGTAAACTCCCTCTTGCGTGCCCTGACCACAAAGATACAGTAATACTGGGTTAAACACGCATCGTGCTTTACACAGCTTCAAGGAAGTAAAATACTAAGCTATCCCATACCACTGCACTTCATATGCTTCATTAAAACTGAACAAAACACTGTTCCCTTTTCACTACCTCAATCCTCCCATGTCCCGCTTGCACTGAATCTCCTCTATGTAGGAGTTGGTTGATTAGTAACCACAGCGAGGGAGTGGGAGGATTCATATTCTATATTCTTTTCGTACACAGCCCTTATCTATCTACCATGGATTATGCAATATCAAATGCTCAGACACTCGTATCCAATGCTGTTTATATTTAATTAGGTCCCATGTTATTTAATATTGTGAATATATACTGTTTCACCTTTATCAGTTCACTTCTCTGGTCAAAGTCTAATCAAATTGATCACAGAACAGGCCAAACAAAGCTCAGATCCAAGTTGTCATGCCAACCTAGCCTCTCAAATTTCTTGATGGCATTCATTTCCTATTCATTCAATTTCATATTTTTTTACAGAAGGAAGAGGCTAGACGTTATTGACATGTATTATTGAGTATGGGGTCAAAAGGTGGTTGGAAACATGTAGCATTGCTGACTTTAGGACGGTGACTCCTGTGGTTGGAAGGCTCTGGCAGTAGCCATTCATTGTTGGTCATGCTCTTATGCCATTGTTGCCATGGTAGCCATGACACAGCAGGCTTTGGTGAGGTGACTGTTATGTTGTGTGGAGGCTGCTGACGTAAATCCACCTCCCACAGTGAAAATTGAGCACTGGGCTATGTGAATAATTCAGCACAGCACATCAGGTGAATGGAAAGCTGGCTGTCGACTTAACACACATTTGAGCTTCATGGTGTTTTAAGCGTCCTTTTTAGGTGTGCGTTCTTTCTCCAAAGATTGGATCTTTATTTTGTTAATGGTCCTCTGTTTGGTTCCTAGTACACATGATGGTCTATTTACAAAGAACTCCTTCAGATAACCAGACAAGGAATGTTGGATGCTTTACATAAGGTGGCACTGGAGTCGTTCTTGGTAGGCAGATACTAATCAGGCGCAAAGAAACTAAATAAAGCAGGTGTTATTTAGCCTGCCTGTAGCTCTGTGTGGTGTTGCTAGCATGTCCCAGCAGCCTTTCTCTCCTATTGGGGTCTTCTCTAATGTCATGAGTGAGGGCTTGTCCCCATTGGCAGGATTAACCTACTTCTTAGGGGCTCGCCTGCATCGTAACCAACATGTGAACATGTTGGTTACGACATTCATCCTCGTGGTGCACCAGGGGCTTGAGAGTTTAGTCACATTTTCAGAATGTCATGGTAATTGAGCTCCATGATTTGATTGGACTACGGTGCATGACGCATAATGGTTTGCTAAAATGGATCATCGATTAGCCATATCAGGGGTCTCATCAACACAACGTCTGTACTAAAAAAGTATAGCAAAGTTGCCATGCGTCGTAACCATGGTGATAACATGCCCCCCTCCTTCCTTGAACTCTCTGGCCAAAACACATTTAATAAAATCTCAGTGTTTGAATGCCAGTGGAAACTTGAGGGTTTTCTTACCATTTCAGCAATATGACAGATGGGGATGATTTGGCCCTGCAGTGCCTGGTTGCTGCACTCTAGTGTCCATAATTCACGATCTAGAACTGGTCGGGCCACAAAACCTTAAAGTATGTGGTGTTCTTCTGGAAAGGTGCGGTTGTTGCAGCATTTTTGGCTCATGTGGCGCTACTTGCTGTTCATGCAACACTTTCTGAACCTAGCTGTTGGTTATCAATATTAACATGTTGTGGTGATGAAACAACTATTGTATTCGGTACTTTGACATGATATGGATTTCTTTTTAACATTAAGAAAAGCAATCAAATACATTATTTAGTAAAGTTAACCAAAGGTGTTGGGTATTTAAATGTTTTTGGAAAACATTGAAATCCAAGTTCCATTAAAAAGATGCAAAATTAAAATAGTGAGTAGTGACTGTCAGCTTTGTGGAGAGGTTTTTTCCCCGGTTATCCTCGTCAAAAACTAAACCAAAACATTCTGCTTGGTTAGGAGCAGCAGGTAATGATAAACTCTTACTTCCTCCTCTAAATCGATGGACTACTATTTGTTTTGTGCTGTGAATTTTAAATAATGGATTTGACATTTGCCATTGACATGCTCAAGATGCGCTATAATGATGAATGATGACCTGGTTCCCTCTGTCTAATGGAGTATAAGATTGTTGCTTAGTAACTGTCATTTCTCTGATGGTTGTCAACACAGTGAATATTATTTGCAACACTGTTGCCTAACATCCGTGTTTTTGTGCAGGTGTAGTCCATGGCTAAAACAAGCTCAAACATTACTGGTCCAATTAGGAATGGGTTACTTACTTATTTTCTTATAAACAGGTAATTATTGTTAGCCTAAACAACAATACTACTACATTCAGCACAATTATGTGTGAAATGTTATTTCCTGACCCTGTTTTTGCCACTCTGTGATTATTGCAGAGAGAACTGGAAACCTATTCTGTCGAGTCAAGCTTTGACTGCTTGGCCTTCTTACAGTAGTTAAATATATCTTATTAAACCCAAATATCAAAATGCCCAGAGACCCTTCTTCTAGGCAATGTTTAAACCTTTCAACTTTATACTTGCTCTCCAGATTAATTATTTTTTCCCTTCCTCCTCGTAGAGCTCCAGAGATCATCCTGGGCCTTCCATTCTCCGAGGCCATAGACATGTGGTCGTTGGGCTGTGTGATGGCTGAGCTCTTTCTGGGGTGGCCCCTCTATCCCGGAGCCCTGGAGTATGACCAGGTAACACAGGCTTTTCTCGCTCGCTCTAGCTCCCGTTGCATTTGGGCAACATTGAGTGAAAGAGAAAAGGTGAATCGTTGATAGTGTTGGGCGACTTTCAGATAGAACGGTATGTAAATGTTTAAGTTGATGGCCATATCAATTATGCTAAAAATATCAAAATAAAGTGCTTATATACAGTATATTCAAACTTATTAGAAATTCTCTTATTTTCCACCGATTCTGGTTCTTGCTCACTCTCAGCTGCTGTCATTTGAGGCTTGAGAATTTCATCTGATGTCAGCCAATCAGTGGGATGTGATTTGAGCACGGGTCACCCGAGCCTATGAAAGTGAAGGTGTATAAATGGCAGCGAGTGCCATCACTGCGTGTGAGCTATTAACAGAATAAATAGCAAATTGTGTCTGCAATCTGATTTTAGTCCTTCACAGACAGACGTTCAGAGTTGAATAAGGTGACAGCTAGAAAACAACATTGATGACCTTTTAGCATACATTGAATTTGATTTGTTGACTTTAATTCCTCAATTGTATGCTGGATTGAATTCCCTGATTTTTCTTTCCCCCAAAATTGACCATAGCCTTATGCTGTTGGCCGATATGTGCTCAAAGCTTAGGCTAAATTAATAGTGATATAAAAATGTGTTGTTTTTATTTTATTTTTACTCCACAACCTAAAAGATCCAGTTTCTAGAATTAAGTAGCATCTAGTGGTGAGGTTGCAGATTGCAATCAACTGAATATTGTGTACGGCGTCAAGAGATGAGTTCCCTTGATTTAGTTATTTAATCTGTAAAACTGTAAGTCATAATTAACATTTATAGGAACGCGATTGTTTGTTGCAATTTGTTTTCCCTATGTCAACATTATATAAAAAATCATGGAGCTGAACGGGACTGTATACATTCAATTCCATTTGGCGTAAAATGCATTCATTTTAATCGTACCAAGTTCAAGGTTTCAGTCAGCAAATAAATTTGTCTAACCAGCAGCAATCAGGGTTCTTTGTCATAGTTTCCATGGTCATTGTATGACATGTCCTGTATCTTGTAGAACATGGCAGAGATAATAGCCCCTTTTACGTTTCTCAACATGCATTCCTCTATTTGTATCCATGGTGCCAACAACATTTATAGACATATAATTATCACTTTCTGTTAAATGCATTGATGATTGATCTTCATAGCAGTTGGTGCTAAAAGCTATGTTTAATGTTTACTGCGGTACATGATTTATAGCTTGCTTTTCATAACATAACAGTGTGTAATTTTATTGCAACCGTTTTACTCAACGAGAGCTCCTTTCATAATTCAGTTGATAGCAACATGCTTCCCATGAGTAATCAAAGGCTTAAACATTGACAATGGCTGTATCGAATGTCCATTAACTTGTAGAACAGGTTCAATTTAGTGAGTCTTATAGGCAGACCTTATTTGGGCAAATGGTGTGAGTCCTCATGAGTAATATGGTGACCACTTGTGAGGAAGGGCATTCCAAGCAGGTTTACTCTTCTGTATACACCTGCTTTGTTCTTCAACACATGTTAACATGAAAACGCTTGATATGTGCATGTGAGCCAAGAACGCACAACGATAATTACCAATTTATCATTCCACTGTCTTCAACCCAGTGTTTATACTGCTCTGTGAATACATGCTATATATATACACACACACACACACACACACACACACACACACACACACACACACACACACACACACACACACACACACACACACACACACACACACCATTATATTTACATGAGGCTCATAGTAAATGACCATACAATTAATGTGTGCAGTATAACCACTAGTTTATATTTACCGGTTATATTGTGCGATACTGATGAGTTAACATATCCCCTTATAAGTCTCCCAGTTTGATGCAACATATAAAGTAGCAGCTCAGCGGGGCTATCTCGCTAAAAACTCCATTGGTCGGGTGAAAATTCAGCTTTTTTGGTGGCCAATGTTTTTAAAGGCATAAAAGATGACTCAAAAATAAGAACCTGTGGAAGAATTACTCTTTCAGTTCCTAAAGGAGAGAAATGCCACCCCTACACATATACAATCCATTTTGTTCATGCCCCCGTGATGCCCAAGAACAACTTGCGAGTGGGAGTTCTTCCATTTTCCTTAAACCAAGTAATTGGTCAACTTACAGTTCCCATTCTGTCCCAGGAAGACGAAGGAATAGTTTTGATGGGTTTCTTTTTATTTGTAAGCACGGAATACCCCATACCCTGGGGCTCTCTGGCCTGGCTCCGGCCGCTCGCTGCATCAGGTGGGGACATTTAGAGTGTCTTCTTGGCAGAGGCGTAAAGGTTAAAGTGTCAGGGCCCTGGGACACCGTAACGCTAGCCCTCGCTCCCTGCAGGGCCTCACGCCAGCGTACGTAGCACCAAATGAACCACGCACTCCGCAGCACGCCGTATGCCACCAGTGCAGTAATGTCTTCCTCAGGGAGCTGAGTTAACCCCCTGTGTTTTTCTCTTGTAATTGGTTGTTGCAGAAAAACTTACAGAAAAAAAGGATTCTTTGTATGTTACTGGATTTTTATTAAATTGGGTCACATCGAATTGATTACATGTCCCGTCACATCTCTAACTTGATTCTCATAACTCTCCGTGCAGCATGACTTTTTTTTGTTGAACTCTCTCCTGACTCTGACACAGAGCTTCGTTCTTGTTCACTGGTTTCCCTCTCTTTTCTCAATCCTCATCTCTTTGGCTTGTCTGTGTGTCTGTGACCAGGTCCGGTACATCTCCCAGACCCAGGGTGTGCCCGGAGAGCATCTGCTCAACAAGGGCACCAAGACATCTCGTTTTTTCCGGAAAGAATCTGACTCTCCATACGCCACCTGGCGACTGAAGGTATCCCTTCTTGTGTCCCAATTAATACATGCTGGTGAACACACAGCCACACACACACATGACACTGGCATGCATGCCAGGATGCATAGTGTCACCATTTGCATTTCAATGCAAATGTACTGGGGCATCATGACCATGAACAGCACCTTGTAGCAGTGATTTAACGCTTGGATTCAATTCATCACTGTTTATTTATTTATGACTTAATTCCCCGTCTGCTTTCAGACCACAGATGAGCATGAGAAAGAGACGGGTCTGAAGTCGAAAGAGGCCAGGAAGTACATCTTCAGCTGCATTGATGATATCGCACACGTGAGTACTGGTCTGACTTCTGAACCCCTCTAGGTGGAGAACCCTTATCTTAGACAAACGGGTCTTTCTCTGTTTGGTCAGTGAGCTGCTCAAATACCACCTGCCTGGGTGATTGAATTAGATGAATAAATGTCCCTGACTCTGTCAGACAAGCTTGGGTTAGCGCATAACTGCGTCAGGATTGACCTCAAATGACCACAGAATAAACAAATAACGCAAGGACTGTTCACGTTTTCAACAACAATCTGAAATTGTGTGTGATAGGTGAACTTGGTGATGAGCCCTGACCCCAGCGACATGCATGCAGAGAAGGCCGACCGCAGAGAGTTTGTGTCTCTGCTGAAAACAATGCTGCTGGTCGACGCAGAGGATAGGACGGTTCCCTCTGATGTACTTAGCCACCCCTTCCTCGCCATGACTCATATGCTGGACTACCCCCACAGTAACCAGTAAGCCCATGTCACTCCCTTGCTCACTTTTTTAAGATTGATTTTTATTTATTTCCAAGCTGCTGCTGCAAGAGCAAAATATAAATATCTTTGTTGTTCATCACTTCTGAGTTGCTCAATCCCACCTCATCTCTGCGGTTATCAAAGTTGTTGTTCACCTCGGCTCCAATGAATGCTTCTTCAAATTTTTTTAAAAAGTCTGTTGCGCCAAGACCAACCAGAGTTCTCTCTCCTCCCCTCCAGCGTGCAGTCATGTTTTCACATCATGGACATGTGCCACAGTCGCCCCGGCAACACTGTTTTCGACGCGCTCAACCACAACACAGATCCGTTCTCCAGACCAGCCATAGCAGCCCCCACCTCCAGTGCGGGCCTTCCCCTGGCCTACAAAAAGATCCCAGTGCACCCTCAGGTATGCTGGTGGAGTGCAAACTATGTGATCATAGGTGTATATTCATTCTTATACACATTTAAGTCCAAGAAGTGGACTTAATGAATTGATGGAGGACTAATATTGTACAGCAGATGTCAAAGCCCTATGCTTAAGGGGACAGGCAGCCTTTCAAATATTTGTGGAAGCATCCCATTCCTCATGGTTGACAAAACCTACCTCCATGTTATTTCAAGGTATCACAGAATGTATAAATATCCACTATGTCATATGGTCTTCTCACCGGTTCTGACACATTTCCAATTCTTGTGTTTGGTGCCACCTGGAGGTGAGGAAATATGGAAATGCAATAACGATAGCAGACCGTTATCTGATGACTAATACATTACAGACATGATGATATCATGGTAATCTCGTCAGCTCTATGATTGACCCATTCTTGGTTCTCTGTCTCCCGTGTTTGGCTTGACTGTCTGTAGTATCTTTGTGCAACTTCCCAGTCTTAATCCTCACTGTACTCTCACACCAATCTCATTATACCGTACCGTTCTGTCTTCCCTAATTTAGGTGATAAACCAGCCAGCTCCCCCTGTGATGCATTCGGGAATACCCCTGCCATCTGGAAACCAGTTTGGATGCAGCGACTCCTTCCCACCGGCCCTCATCCTCTGCCCCCCTACCATGCAAGGTACGTCCCACACACCATAACGTGGATGCATGCCATGTCTCATAAACTAAAAAGTTCTTCATCGATGCAATTAAATAAAAATAATTCCCGTCCTGTGAACCATTTCACCCATACTCAGGTTTTAATTTCTCTACCTTTCTTAGGTAATCTTAATCAGCCTGGATACTCGGTTTCCATGGTGAATCAAGCCCCTCCCATTCAACCTCTACCAATGCGCCCGGGGATAATGACACAGGTAATACACAGATTAATCTTTTACTTTGTTCAACTATTGGGCTGGTTTTAAATTTTGATGAGGTGACATTTTACACAAAGATGCAGTTAGTCCAACAATTGTTGATACTTATTGATGGACGACAAGACTGCTTATGTAAAGTAAATACAAAGAGAAGGCAAGGAGCCATTTTCCCATTCCATCATGACTCCACCACACCTTCTCCTTTCTGCCCTGGTAGCCGGCCTGGTCCACTAGGGGCCAGCAACTCCTTGTCCCGGCGGCTTGGCAGCAGATGACCCCCGTTGGGCCTCCACCCTCCCACCCACCTCCTCCCCCCTCCTCCCTAACCAACGACTGCGGGATGCCTCAGCAGAGGATTGGCGACTGGGGGTTAGTCCGCCAATTTGCCTCGCCTCTGGCACCGATTCACTGAGGAAGTCTTCCTACCCAGAATGTCAGCAAGGGTGTTTAAATTATCCTCAAAGTGACCATGGAACTGTTTAGTCACCAAAGTAAATGCTCTGGTGCCAATTTGCTGGTTTGGGCGTGGCTAACATTATGGTTTGGATTCTGGAGTTCATAAAGTGTCTTTTGAATGCACTTGAATTAAACTTTCAAAACAAAGCATTTATTTCTCTGTTACTACATGGTTTATCAATCTTTTCCATGATAAAAATGAAAATGTGCTTGTATTGTTCATCGGTTGAATTGAATTGATTGAAGACTTCAGACTTTTGTTCTTTCATATTTGTGGGGGTTTAAATGGATAGATGGTTGGATATATGCAAGCTGAGGCCCCTTTTTCTTATTTATATTTATATTTTTTTCTTATTTTTATCCTCCTTACTCATGCTCTGCTTTTTACAGGAATGTTCATCCCCACGGCAGCCATTACAACACTGTGATGCAGCAGCATCTCCTGGCCAATCAGCTGCCAGCTCTGTCTGCTGCTCAGCCAATGAACATTGGTGTGGCTCACGTTGTGTGGCCGCAGACGGCCAATAAAAGAAACAGGCACAGTTACAACAGGTAAAAGAAGAATGTTGATTGTGTATTGTTCAAGTGTATGAATCTTTCCATAGAGTAAAAAGCCACAAATAAGGGATGCTCTATCCAATGTCATCTTAGAGTTATTAGAGTGGTCGAGTAGTGGCTTTCAATTTTGGGCTCTGTGGTATGGTTTAATAATATAACACAGAACTGGTGAGTTGATTTTAATGCACTGTAGCTGGCCAATTTTGATTCATCATAAACACCAGAAACGTCCTCGGTGGAAATACAGTAAGTGTACTTGGATCTCGTTCTTCAGCAAGCAGTCTAGTCTACCTCTTCTCCTTGAATGGCTGAACTGTGTATGTTTGTTGAGCGTATACCCTTGGGCGTTTCTGTTTAAGTAAACCTTTTTTGAAGTACAAAGATTTGCAACTAAAAATCTTTTTTAATTTACAGGAATGCACCCCAACCCAACAACATGTATCAGATATCCATGTGTCGGACGCCCAAGATGGCCGACTTGGTCAGACACGCGGTGGCAAAAAGGGAGCCGCCCCAGAGGACGGGGCCTCCGCGGCAAACCAGGCAAGAGGAAGTACTGAACGCTGATGAGGAGGAGGGAGATGATGACTACGAAGATGAGGATTCAGTTAAAAAAGTAACGTGCTTTAAAGAGGTGATGATGGATTCCAACAGACGGCCGGACGTGCCCAATCAACCGCAACGCAAGGTGGCTGTCTTATTGGGGGAGACGCCAAGCCCCACCTCCAGCGTGATCAGCATCCACAGTGAACCAACCGACGAGGAGGACGAAGATGACCAGCAGTGTCTTCTAAGAGAGTGAGTGGCGCCAAAGATTGGCCAATGATTCTATCCCTTTCAACCCTTTTGACTTCTGCCATTTCTTTAAGCATTCGGCTTCTTTCACCTCCTCTAATAAGATTCTATAAACGGCAATGGTGTCATTACGCTTAAAGGGGTAGTTCAAGATTTTGGACATCGGGTCTCATTTCCAAGTGAGCCAGTGTGTTATTTATCATTGGAGACTGTTTTCAACACTTCATTTAGTCCTTCTAGTTGCAGAAATCGCTGGTTCTAGGCTAGCACAAGTCGAGGGGAACTGCTAGCCTGCCAATAAAAACTGTTTTTCCCACTCCCGAGGCAAACCAATTATAATGCCCGACTATCGATGTAAATGTCTGTGTTGATAGAATAGTGTTAGAAATAAACTTACCCTTGCATCGCATTGCATTTAGTTTATAATCCCTGTAGTTGGAAGCAAGCTACGGCAGCGGCGGACTGATATTACCTGAAGTGCGCTTCTCTGTTTACCTTCTGCTGTAGTGAATTGGTTGCTACACCGGAGCAAAGTGAAATTCCGCAGCTGCTGAGAAAGTAGTCCCCCAAAATGTAATGTGATCATTGCAATACAAGGATAGTTTTATTTCTAATATTATTCTATCAACACAGACATTTACATCGATAGTCGGGCATTATAATTGGTTTGGAGTGGGTAAAACTGTTTTTATTGGCAGGCTAGCAGTTCCCCTCGACTTGCGCTAGCCTAGCACCAGCGAATTCTGCAACTAGAAGGACTGAATGAAAAGTGTTGAAAACTGCCTCCAATGATAAATAACACACTGGCTCACTTGGAAATGAGACTCAATGTCCAAAATCCTGAACTACCCCTTTAATGTGACATCCTCCCTGCTGCTCCCTCTGCTTTACTCGACATGATTTAGATTGGAACTGACCTCTTCCCCCAGATATCGACAACGACGTCCCATTCAGAATATTATTGACTTTGGGTCTGTCTGTACATACAGTATTTAGTCCTTTCACTAATCAGGCACATGGTAGACATGTTAAAATTAACTTTCATTGAATACAGAGATCATTAAGGACCAAGTAGTTGGTAGACAGTGAGGTCAGTTACCGTGTTGGCCTTGCCTTTATCTGACTGTGGGTTTCTGTGGTTTCCAGATGTAAAGGGGAGTGTACATGTGAGGCATGCAGGAACACCAGTGTGGCCATGGAGAGAGTTTGCTCCTTCAGTAGCCCTGACAGCAGCCTCAGTACAGGCTCCTCTGCCTCCAACTCCCCCCAGTCCAGCCCCTCCATCTCGCCCTGCAAGAGACCCAACAGGTGTGTGTGTGTGTGTGTGTGTGTGTGTGTGTGTGTGTGTGTGTGTGTGTGTGTGTGTGTGTGTGTGTGTGTGTGTGTGTGTGTGTGTGTGTGTGTGTGTGTGTGTGTGTGTGTGTGTGTGTGTGTGCATAGAAATTTGGGCTACTTTAAATGTTCATATTATAATATTTAGCATTGTCTTTGTTTCATTTGACGTGACAAAAAATATATTTTATTTCTTTGGTCGGTATATATATTTATATACATCTAACGTGTCCTGTTTGATTGCTTCTGCCTATGTAGTGTATCCGAGGACGACGGGCACGGTAGCGGCTGTGAGACGGTGGAGGGCTCCCCCAAGTCAGACTCATCCACCTCCCCCCACGGCAACGGCCCCTACTGCTACCTTGGCAACGGTAACCGCAACAACTGCCCACCTCTGGCTGCCATGGTGGCTGGACTGGGCACCCCCGCAGCCCAGGGACGGAGCGCCCTCAGGACCATGGTGGTTCCACCAATGAGGGTGCAGAACAACAACAACTACAGTGTGGGGACCGAGGGACGCAGCCACAGAGCGGGTCAGTTTACCCTACACTTTCTCTGGTGCAGTGCGAGTGGCCAAGTCGTTTACTCACAGGACATTTATCGTGTGAAAAAAGTATAATATGGCAGTTATGGAACCACTCTGTATGTTGTTTTAATTGTTAATTTGCTTTTGGCTGTTCGTACCGTAGCGGATCGGACCGTAGTCGTTGCTTTATTTCCACCTTGCTTCATGTGGTCTGTTGCCTGTGCTTTGGCATTGTCTGCTCTGCAGGTCACATGGGCACATTAGGGGCTTACCGCCCCCTGGTGGGTCATAAAGGCTTTAACAGGTGATGGTAAAACCACCAGCGAGGAACTGGCTGTGCTCCAGTGTCTCAGAGATGCATCCTCACTGGACAATGTTTCCGTTGTCTGTGTAGCACTCACATGGCGTTTCCTCTTAATAGTAACCTAACCTAACCAGTGAGATGTACTGTAGATAGGAAATAGCTATGGAGACAACAAAATACGCACAAATAAACAGTCAAGGCAATGCTTCTCGGGCCTGTGAATTTATGATTGCGGGTTGCCTGTCTCCGACCCATCACCGTGACGCCTGGTTAATTATTTACAGTAAAAAAACTTCAAATAGGTTATATTGCAACAGAAATCCTTTGTTTATTCATCATATCCATGTTTGCTGTCAAGCAAATAGACAGCGACAATGTGAAGCCCTCCGCCCCACCCTGTCACAAGCCTGTCGACGCCCGATTGTTGCAGGATTAGGAAAAGCGGGATGCATCTCCCTTAATATTGGATCAAAGCCAGTGCCTGTGTTTCTTTGGGCTCCCACCAAACGGAGCGAGTTGCCCGAAGGCACTGATCTCAGTCTAGTTGAAAGCTTGCTGGGGAAACTGGCTGCAGATCAGAGTCTGAGTAACAACCTCTCGTTTGGTGCCTTGTTTTGCAGTTGTCTTTTCTGCTGAGTGACAATGCTCTCTTCTCTGGCACTAGCTCTCCTGTGATCTACTTTCCAGTTGGATATACCTGTGGTCGAATTGTAATGAGTCTTGTGTGATTGAATGACTTTTATTTATTCATGAAACTCAAATGTTAATATCTATAGGTCCTTGACTGTATTGGTACAGTGCTAATGGGAATTTATACTGTGTTGCATGGACTTACTGTGATGTTAAGCACACTAGTTTTTGGCCAGCTATTAGTGATTTATTTTTAAATAATTTGTATTCTATCTAGCAAATATTTGTTGTTAAATTGACTGTCTTCTCATAAACATTGTTTATGAGAGAATTTTAAACAAATTTGCCAGTAGAGTAAACTAGCATAGGTAAAATAATCGACACCGCATAGCGTTTTAACAGCAGAGCCTTATGTTAGTAGCTGTGCTGGGTTTTCAGAAATTGGGCCTGGACCTGTGAAATTCATCCCCCTCCTGCCATCAGAGGCTATTTAGCCTGCCTATTCCCTGCCAGGCCTGGCTACAGACCAGAGAGCAGGTTGACATCACAGCTGATAATTAGTTTCACTTTAGTTGGTCTCCTTTTCTCAAGAGTCCCTGAGGCACTGTAAATAACCATGGCAATCTGTAGATTCAGGTGTGTGTGTGTGTGTGTGTGTGTGTGTGTGTGTGTGTGTGTGTGTGTGTGTGTGTGTGTGTGTGTGTGTGTGTGTGTGTGTGTGTGTGTGTTTCTCTCTCTACACTTCCCCCCACCCCATTTCCCCATGCATGTGTCCTCAGGTTGGTTGTTGCATTGAGTTGAGTTTCTTTTTTTTTTACAGCAGCTATCTGCCCTGCTTGTTATTCACCGTCTCTCTCTCTTGTACCCCCAGCCTCCGAGTCCTGGTCCCGCTCCCGAGGACGTTGCGGCCTAACAGGGCCGGCCCTGCTGCCCTCCGCCCCACTGCTGCCCAGGCAGCAGAGGGTGACTACCCTGCAGCAGCCCCTAGGCTTTCGACAGGTTGGCCCCTGCTCTTTCTTTCCTTTTCCTCGTTTTTGAAAACAAAACGTCAATCCATTGACGTTTTCAATTCCATCTAATGCTGCTTGACCCTCCCGAGAATTAGTGTAACTGCTGGGGTGGGATTAAAGTATGACACTAGAACTGTTTTAAGCCGCAGATTTAAAGTTCAACCACTATCCCGGTCATATTTTGACGTTTTCTTTTTCATCATAACCCAAAATAAGTTGAATTTAAGGGCAACGTTTAGATTAGTGTTCCCATTTCAAACGGTTTTAAAATGTATTTGGAACGACTGTAGCATCCTGTCTTTGGCAAAGCTACCTTATTACCATACACCCTTTGATCACAACAAACATATGCCGAACCTTCCCTCCCTCCCAGGTGCCCCCTTACGGTTCCAGCCACAGCAGCAAGGAGTGGAACGGCAACTATGGCCCGCTGCGGCCGCACGCCTTCATCCCCCCTACCGTTCAAACGCACACTTTCACTCACCTGCCGCATGGCAGCCCCACGCACACTTCCACCACCCCACGCGGCCACACCCAGTGTCTGCCCGCGCACACCCAGTGTCTGCCCGCGCACACCCAGTGTCTACCCGCCCACACCCAGTGTCTGCCCACGCACACCCTGCTCGCCTACCCTCCTACCGGCCCCCTCCACGCCACGCACCACCACCCCCACCCGCACCCCCACCACCTCCCCTCACACCCCCCGCCTCTCCTCCAGCCTGGCTACAGTCTATCTCATCCCCAGGGAGGCACCATCGTTCACCAGGTCACCCTCGGCATCGGCCCGCACCCTCACCGTCTCCTCCCCTCGCCGACCGTGCTCCCTCATCATGGCCCTGGCTACCCTCACCCCCACCCCCATCACCAGTTCAACCCTCACTTCGCCAGCATGCCGCCGCCACCCTCTCACCCCTACATGGCCTCCCCTGCCGCCTTTACCGGCTTCCCTCTGAGCCCCACCAAGCTCAGCCACCACCACCAGTTCTCCTTCATCTGAGGGGCCGCAGGGGCCGCCCACGGCAGCTCTGCCTCGTCGCGGACGGGGCCCACGGGAAGCTAGAGGTGGCGGCTACCTGGCCAGGTAGATTCACCAGCAGAGCACAAAACAGCTACGCATGACTGCTTACAACAAAAAAAAACGACAGTGCTGTCGCATGATATGGGGGGCGATAGTGGCTGATGGTAATGGACACTTTAGGTTTAGCAGTGGCCTCAAAATCACGTGTGAGGTGGCGTTAAGTGGTCCAGAGCGAAATGGAAACTGGGTGACTTCCGATGAATTTGCGGTGTCTGTGCTTCACGTGAAAGTGTCTGTGAGATTTTGGTTAATCACGCCACGTGATTCCAGTATTGTTCTGATTAACAAGCCGTTTATTGTTGTCAGGCCCCTTTCATAAGTCCTCTGCCTTTTCCCCACACCGTCTCTGTGATAGGAGTCCCCAGAGCTCTTTAAGCCATCCTTAAGGTGCGTTCACACCAAAAGCCAAGCGAAAATCTTACTTGTGCGAATCGCAGATTTTTCTCGCGCAAGTGATTCAGCTTCAAGCGAAATTCGTATCAAAGTTCCAAGATTTCAACTCGAGGGCACATGCAAATGAGTGGAATCACACAAACCGCATTGGTTGCATCGACTTTTTATGTATTTGCGCCCCGCCTTGGCTTTTGGTGTGACAGCGTGGTAATGTGTGTACCCCATGAAGGACTCAGACCTTTCACTCTCTCTACTCTCCAGTTATATCCTAAACCCCCCGCCCTCACCTGCCCTTTCCCTGACACCGTTCAGTGCCTTAAAAGTGGAGTCAGACAAAAACTTCAGGAGTTTCTAGCTTTTAAATGTATATCGGCTTGCAGCAGCACTTGAACCTTTACTTCTTGTTTTATAGGATGGACTTAGTGGATAGACACAAGACTTTGGCTTGTGGTTCTTTTTTTCCCCGTTTGGTGTATAGACTGAGTTTGTATTGAGACTCTAAATGATATATAGGCTTTTGATCGACTAAGCTTTTTATGTATGTACTGAATGACTTCATATTTTGATAATCCATTTCTATACACTAGTGCTTAACAACAGTATTGTCACTGTTTACTGTAACTGCAATACAATCTAGAAAGCATTTGGGTTGCTGTGTGTGTTACTTGCGTAAAGGCTGTATTTCAATTAATCCATAGTATATTTTAAAATACATTGTCAGGAGCGCTAAAAAAAACTGCTGAAGTTTGGGCTAAGGACAAACCTATTGATTATTTTGTGTTGTAGTTTTAAAAATGTATGTCAGTGTTTTTTAATAACCAATCAACGTACAGTATCCTTGCTGGGCTATGGAGTGTTTATATGTATTTTATTGGATATTTTTCATTGAGTTAATAATCCTTTTTTTTTTGTCTTGTTACTTTTTGCCTACATTCCGTCATGGTATGGCATAGCCTTGCTTGTGTATGGTTTGTTTTTCCTGATTTCCCCACACCTGTGTAGTATGTGTGGTCAGGGTCTGCCTTCTCTTTCAATGCACAGTACCTTGCCTGAACGGACTGGCATTCTACTCGTCTCTGCACCAAAGACTGATCTCTTTAATGGACACTCTTTGTGGTCCATGTCTCCCCCCCCCCCCCCCCCCCCCCACCAGTAAATGCAGATGGTATCATTGGTTAAACTATCATCGTTATATAGTGTAGTATGTGGAATGTATAGGTAATGAGCTGCTATGTATCGACTGGCTTTCACTTCCCATAGCTGTGAGTTAGAGGACTTAACATTACCCCTGTCTCCCCCCCCACTGCTTTCTTCACATTTATGTTGTTTTGATAAATGGATACTATAGAAGTGGGTTAAGTGTGATCCTAGAGCATATTGAATCGTATTCATACATGCAAGTGCCTCTGTATAATGGCTTTGTTGTTTTTGAAGTGATTTTGTTAAACTGCTGTAATCGTAGATTGGAGGTTTCTAGCTTAGTTTATATTCGGTTTATTTACTTTGGTGAACTTGTGGGGTTTTTTGTGTGCAAGCGTATAGCATCAGTATTTCCTCATCAAATAATGTTTGGTTTCTGTAATTGTGTTGTACTTAAAGAAAAAAAAAATATTCTGTCTGAAGACATAGCTTTTTTTTTTGTATTTTTGTTCTTGTTATTGAGCTGTATTTACAACAGTTTTGTACTGTACAACTAGTGCCTTCTTCCACCCACTGGTTCCCCGATTTGCGTCTTTTGCATCCATTTGAAAGAAGCGGTGCTTTGGGGGACCGGTGGGGTGTGTTCTCTCTCTCTCTGGGGTTTGACACGTGTTATTAATCAGATTATCCACCACTCAACCCAAAGTCCTTTTTTCTTGTTTCACGAACTGGGACGTTCCAGAACAAGTGGCGCGTCTTCTACGTAATCCTAAGAAAGTATAAGTCAGGGAAAGTTTGTTCCAGCGCCAGAACCACACCAATGACGCCATGCAGTACTAAACACACATGATCTATATTATACACACAGATGCAAAGCTTTACTCACATGCTGTGAATGTATTGTGTGGGGACTGTTAGTTATTGTAGACGTATCCTAGTTTGATGTCTCTGTGGCGGCCACACCGTTCTGTTTCGGAGGGCTCCTCCTGAATCTCTGTAGTGTTTTGTGTACGCAGCTGTCTGCCATTGCTCGGGGGTTTATCGTGTGTTTTCTGTTTTTGCGGCAGGCTTTAGCGATCGAAGTTGGGCTTTCTTTATATAATGTATATGCGTTTTTGTTGAGTGGCTTTAGTCAAGGGTGTGTGCTTGTCGAGGATGCTACTGTGTCTGTCGATCCCTGAAGTAGGAAAACTGAGTGGTCCGGTGCACTGCAGGGAGCGTGCACATCAATATCAATTATTAGAACGCAGTCTGATGTTGGCATGGATGGATGGATGGATGGAGTGGGCAGTCGCTCCAGCGTGTTCCTGCTTTTAAATGTGTCGATCGACCCCAACAGGGGAGCAGGTTCTGGTTGTGGCACTTGTGATCGTATGCCCGTCTAGTGTTGGATTTAGTTTGTTATGGTGTGTTTTTTGTTGAGTATCGTTGTACCGACCAGCACAGGAGACTAACGCACCAATGTGGGGGTCGGTGGTGCACGGCTCCATAACCCCCCCCCACCTCTTTGGACTGATTGCTCAGGATCACTCCGGAAACGACCCTGCCCCCTCGCCGCCCCCTTGGCCTCGTGCTGAGAGTTGAATCATCATTCACTGTCGGGTCAGATCGTCCCTAAATGGATCATGGAGCTAAATCCAAGCACAGCACATTGTGTCCCGTAGCTTCACACTTTGCATAACTGCAACACCGGACAGTTCCGGTCAGCGGGAACACGCATCCAGTTGAGTTGATTGAGTGCCTTTTTAAAAAAAATTTAATGCACCGACAAAATAGGCAATATCTCCCTGATTCACAGGATATCTGTTCTAGCATATGGCAAAACCAAAAGAGCCAGTGGGCTAAATGGGATTGAAGTCATTTGAATCAATGTTCAAGAGATTAGGCTAGAGTTTACTTTATTTAACAGTGATAGGATCCCAAAATAGTCTGCAGGCTTGCTGTTTCTGGGTTCTATGCTTTTACTAATGACTTATCATTGGGCACTGGGCAATTGTATGTTATTTGATCCTTATGACACTCAAGTAGAAGTTTGTAATTAATGGGTTCAAGTTTTGTATACTCAAATCATGTAGATGTGATTTCTTAATTTAATTTTAAACTGTTACTGCTTACAAATGTGTGTGTGTGTGTGTGTGTGTGTGTGTGTGTGTAGATTGTGTGGCTTTATGATTTTACCGTTTTGATTTTATTTCATTTTCATTTTAATGCTACACTAGTTTGACATGTAGCAACTGCACTGTGCAATATACAACATGACTGGGAAAATAATTGTTTGGATGTATTTGTGTGTTACTAGTGTTTGGTCGTTTTCTTCTCTCCACCTGACCCTCTAGTTCTCTAGTGAGTTTCAGCGTGACCTGGCCTTATGTACTTTGTCACAACAAGCGGGTCCTTCTTGGTGACTCTTAAGGGTGATTGTCAAAAAAAATGAATTTACGGTGTACGATGTCAAGATTCACTTTGAATAAAAAAAAACGATATTTTGCTTCAGTTGATATTGTCTGCTTGTTTTTCTTTTTGTAATTATGAGATTGAACTGAACACAGAAGAAATTATCTTTAATATTTTATAATACTCAAGTCCACCAATAGCAGAGGGTTAGGGTTAAAAAACACATTCGTTTATCGTATTGGTTTAAGTAATGGTTTGAATATTTTCGGCCTTAAATTAGCTTATTGTTCCCAGAATAAATCCATTGAAGGATTCAAATCTAATTTTTTATGAGATTTAATCCGACCCAGCTGCGTTCATCTCCCACCAGGGGACGCCTGTTTTCCACAAGGACTCGATTTGCCAAAGAAATGTTCTGGGCAGACCTTGCTGGCGTCATCAGTGGCTTAATATTTGTATTCTAATGGCACCACGGGTTATGCGGAAGGGTAAATAACCAGAGAGAACATCGTCTGACACGGCCCAGATGTAAGAATGATGAAACTGTTGGACTAGGGTCGGAATGAATCGGAATAATTAATCAACGTGACGCTGCTGCTGCTGAAGACAATACACACGCACTGCTCGTATGCTCGATGTGTGTTCAACGATGAAGAGCGCTTTCCAGCCGCATTAAGGGAGCACACAGGATTCACACAATCTGTCTTTCATGGACTCTGGTCTCCTTTAACAAGCTCATGGAGAGATCGTAGCTTCTCCATACTTGGGAGCAGGTTGATCAAATGTATTTCACAAGAGCAACACCATTAGAGAATTTCGATTCGGAATTCACAGGTTAAGCCATGTTGAGGGAGAGCATTAACAAAGCCGTTTTGGGGTTCGGTGGCTTGACGGAATGGCCCGATTTTGGGATGCGGTTACCGGTTTGCTTGGCGACAAACGGAAAGAAGCTACTGGCGACGAATGGCACGCTGGCCAGGTGTTCCCTGACCGTGTGGACCCTGGTGCTGTTGCTGCTGCACTGCTCCCTAGCTGCCGAAGGTAAGACTCCATAGTGACCAAACTCTACCCCGATGTGTGCTGCTGCTGTCTCCATACTGCAATGTTGGCCATGTTGTTATATCATAACAATAATATATCAACAGATGACCTACACTCTGGCTTCTCCTGTGCACCGGGCACTCTCCCCCCGTGATCTTGATGACTTTAACGGTTGGCGTGTGTATATAACCAAGCCCTTAATTTCGGAATCAGTAGCCATCATTGGTGTACATTTAAGTTCCCATCATTGTAACTTTAGTATTTTCTTGTTCATTAAAACATATATTATAACAACACAAAATACACACAGGTCTTGTGCGGTGACTCGCGCCGGGCGCCGTGCGTCTTGGTGTTGGGAACGCGTTGTCCGCGCGACCGTCGAGCAGCCCCTGTAGACCCGCCAGAGTGGCGCATACCGCCGAGGTCACTCACCTTGTATTGTAGGTCTATAGGGAAGACGTTTCATATTCAATATCAACGAATTATTTATGTTGCCAAACAGCCAGCCAGCCAGCTAGCCATGGGAACGACGAAAATAGAAGCGCGCCTTCACAGTTCAGTCATTGTGTGAGATTGGCTTTATTACTTGAACCTAGACCCATCAGGGAAACTAAACCGCTGCTGAGTACAAGACCATACAAAACCATCACAACAACACCTCCAGCAATAACGGCAATTTTACTAATATTAATATTAGGCCTACTATTATTATAAAACATTATTTTAATAACATCCTTGGGAAAAATAATTGACTTGTACATTAGTATTAATAGTAAATAGTATTAATAGTAGTACATTTTTAAATGATGCATCTAGAGTAGGTCTATATATTCGGATCAGTGCAATCTGATTTGTTTTAATATGTTGTGTTGGCCCTTCTCCACCTCCTCACGGTATTATAACTGATCCCAGGCGTGTCTCTGAGCCCTAACAACAACACCACAGAGACTTCCGCTCTCATTCAAGTCTCAGTTTTGGCATAACCCCAGGTCATAAAAAGATTTGATTCAATTGCTTTGTTCCCAACAGGCAGACGTCTGCTGCTTTTTGGGGATGAGACGTTTATTACCTCAGAGTCTGCCTTCGGATGGAACTTGAGGTGTTTGAAACACATCATTTATGATGATTCACTTCAATATTTAATATATTTTGTTTAAAATAGTTATGTTCATAGCATATATCTATGTCCTAGAACAACATGATAAACAGAACACTGGAGTTTGTATTCATGCACTGATTGCAACTCAACAGTGAACTAGATAACTACAAAGGACTGCGCTAATGATGAACGTTTTTGGTTGCAAGGATCCTTGAAAGACGTGCAGCCTTGCAGATGTTTCCGTGGCATCAAACAGCCAACCATAGCCGCGGCAGGATCCTGAGGCAGGGTGCGGATGCTAAACAGCTGGACGCAGACTCCTTCCCTCGTAATTAGGCCGACTAGTTGTTGTCCTGCTTCACTCGTTTGTTCCATAATGACTGGGCTTGCCTGCCTGCTTGCTGATTGGCTGACCACCCTGCTTGCTGACTGGCTGGCTGCCGCAGTGGTTAACGGTCTCGGTCTGACTGGCTGATGGGCTTTGCACCTGCAGGCCCGCCTTAGAACAGTCAAATTATGCAAGTCATTGTTCGAACTTCCCTCGCATCTGAAATCAGGTACCAGAAATACCTGCTTAGTCTACCCAAAATGCACTGCTGCTGTTCAAGGAGGGGATTCATAACATGTTGGCCTAATTGACCATAATCAACACAAATAGTTGAATGTTCCACTCATGTATTACAGAACAGTTATATAATATTGTTCACTATCAGCAGGTTTCCTACACTGGATATCTGTGCTTATGTCTGGTTTCTATGGCAAATAAAACGTAGAATAAAAGTAGAGTCGACTTAACATCTTGAAGAGCCATGTTTCTTCTCTGCTATCCCTTCACCATTCATAAAAGAGTTCTGTGGTCTAGTGGCTTGAGGGTGATAGTTCAGTACATATTTGTGGGTGTTTTTCTTTGCGTGTGTGTGTGTATGGATATAACATGTGTCAGTGAAGTGGGTTACTTAAAAGATTCTCGCATTTCTCACCCATTAGCTGTATTCTACTGGATGGACTGTGTTACCATGGGAACCATTCTGCAGTCAGTGCTGTTTCTTTTCTTGCCTTTGTTCTTGCCAATCAGGTATTAAAATAGCACGGGACGAGTCAGGTCAGAGTCACTTGCTTAATAATCAGTGTCAGACACTGGCACAGTGGGTCAGATGGGAGGCTGTGGCGCTGGCTGGGTGCGAACGGAAGCCTCTTCTTTCTGTCTGGGTTTTGATGAGGCTCAGATCAACCCTGTTAGCTGCTTATGACTAATGAATGAATGGCGTTCCGATTTTCACACTTTTAAATATATTCTTTATAAGCATGGCACAAGAATGACTGGCTTGGTGATGTCAATTGCTTGACATCACTTACTCTCAACTTTGGTTTGTTTACAGTGTAGTGACTTAAAGGTAGGGTAGGCAATTTATTTAGATTTTTATGAAAGAAAGAATTGCTATCTGTTGCTGTCACAAACCTGTATGAAGCCGGGGCAATCATTTCATTCGGCCCGAATGAAATGATTGGGCGGCCACTTCCTGTCTGTCTCCCTACCTACCCCGGCTACCTCTGACCCTCTGCCCAGGCACTCATAGGTCATAACCAGAGTCTTCCACTAGGCAGCCCTGTTGCTAAAACCAGTGAGCTATTCATGTGTTTTGGGAGAGTGGCTTTTAAAGGCAGCAGGAGGGGTGGGATCTTTTTCAGTCGGATTCTTTACAAATCAAATTTACTCTACTATCTTTACTACTACAATCTTTTTTTCTCCAAATTGCCTAGCTTTAAGCTGACACCATGACAGATCCCTACGTAATGTAGACCAATAGAGTTTATATTTCTGTGCTATATAGAATCAAGCCCGACTGGCTGACACCAGTCACCAGCTCTTTATCGGACAGATAAAAAGGCTAGCGACCCACCAGGGCAAGTGAGTGAAGGAGCGCATTTTTTGATTTATAACCATGTAATGAACTGATCAAAAGGCTGATATGTAACTGGTTCACTGTATCCACGCAGACTGGAGCTGTGCCTACAGCGGCCGCACTCACTGCTCTTAAATTGGATGGGAATCTATTTCACAAGGTCTATGTTTTGTAGATTTTTGTACATATTTTTTTTGAACATGTTTGGTATTCATTCACCCTTGTCTAGCAAGCAACCGTGTGAGTTCACCTGTGTGTTTTAACTAACAGGTTGCAAGCAAGGTCAACAGTGTGTATTGACCCCTTTTACACCTGGCATCGACGTGCCTTTCGGCTACCAGTTTTTAATCAGACGTCTCCAAAACACATGTTAATTTCAGGTGTAAAGAAGGTCTTTGTATCAAACAGAAAGACTGTTACTGTTAAAAAGTACTCATTTGTTCACTTTTGGTGGTCTGCTAGAGGGAGGGAGACGAGAGAAGAAGTTAAAAAGACTGCAGTCCCTTTTATTCCTGGTCAAATGTTGGCTGATGTTGATCCCTTGCTGATGTTGAATTCAACGTGAGTGTATTGGTGCAAATCAATAAAAATAAAAACCTGTCATCCTACGTTGTAAATTTCCACAGTATGCAAGCTAATGAGAGAGAACGGATATAAATCATCTCTGCCCAGAGTTGTGTGGTCCTAGTTCAGAGCTTGCGTGAGCTTCCACATTTCCATGACACTAAGGGCTGACAGAGGTCGCACCATGTGGAATTCGGTGTTTAATGCATGCAGCTTCCATCAGGCACAGTTCCTGTTGAGGCGGTGATGAGAGCATGCACTGACACAACTGTTAAACCCTGTGGCAGCCCGCCCCACTGAATGTTCGCCTCAAGTCAATCCTTTCTTTCCTTCTTTCTTTCTTCCGTTCTTTCCTCCTTTATTTCCTTGCTCTTAAAAATATGTTGATTCATTGAATTAACCTTCCCAAAAAAAATAAGATATATTTAGCTTTCATGTGATGGTTTGCAGTGTTGCCCCGAGCTAATGGTTTCAGACATCAGGCTCCTCCTGATGTTCACATATTCCGAATATCACACAGAAAACCAAATGAGTAGGCCCTTTTCACAAACACTCTCGGGGTCTGCTCCTATTATTTACTGGGGCACAGGGAGCAGATGCAATCAAGTGAAGATGTGTCTACTCCTTGTGCCGTGGTTACATGAAAGGAGCGCACCCATAATTAATGTTTTGAGCGACACCTGTGTTTGTCGTACGATGACGCCACCGTGTGAAAAGGATCTATTACTTAACATGCGATTAATACGCTGCAAAAAGCACTTACAGGGGATGATCCACCAGTCCTATTGGCTTTGCGTTCCTGTCTCATCTCACATGACACCTAATCAGCTGATATTGATGGTTAATGCTGCCAGGATGTGTTTCCTGCATGTGTGAGGAGGATGCGAATGGGGAGGAGAGTGGGGTGGAGGGGGGGGGGGTTTGGTGGGGGTGCTGTGCGTCTCCACTGCGCATGTTTATCTGCTTGCTGTTTGGCCGCTGCTCTGATTTGTGGCTCCCTGGTTGGCGGCGGGTCTCCACACTGCTCTGATCCAACCGTAATGAAGCTGTCATTACGGATGCTGCAGAACGTTGTTCTACGAAGAGGGTGGAACAGCCCAATCAAAACAAATTAGAGAATGGTCAAATTTACCGATAAAAATTCAGCCTTGGGATTGGTTGCCCATGCTTTGAGTAAATAACTGATTTGTGACGTGTTTCACATGGTGTGAATATAGGTTGGATCGACACTAAGTCACTGATACTTGCGTGTCAAAATTCACACAGTTCCAACGGCTTTGGTTAGTTTGAATGTAAAAGTAATTTGCTACCTTAATTTCACAATCTTCTGCTTCGCTGTGGCAAGGACTAACGGTTGTATAAAATTAGTTTATGAAAGTCCTCTTGTTACCATGACACTCGATCGGACTAGCCGGTCTGTATGCCCTCACCATTATAATGGATGTGATTTCACTCACTCACAGATACACATAATAATAATAATAATAATAATAATAATAAATGCTTTATTTTTGAATAGGGACAGTGCACATTAATGAACATTGATGTTTAAACATCTCTGTAAACATGCTGGATTGTAGCAGAGCTGCTAATTTGCATCCGTAGTCCCTAATAAAATAAATATAAAAAGTACAAACAGAAGAGACAGCAAATAAAAAGATAAAATACACACACGCACACACACACACACGCACACACACAAACAAACATTCACAGACGCAGGCAGTATATGCCCTGGTGTTTAACCCAGTCCTCTGGGCCAGTGTCATAACCGTACACACAGCTCACTGCCGCACCCAGCCGCTAATCGTCATCTGGAGAGAGAGCGAGAGAGAGAGCTCTGCTAAGTATTTCTTCCAGTTTGTGCATTAATTGTATTATGCATGGCGGGGTCTGATTGCTAGTCATGTGGGAAGGATGAATCACTGTTGGATAATTAGATTTTTAATCCCAATTAGCCACAGTTCATATTACCCATACATCTTCGGGGGATGCTATCAGAACACACGGTTCCTCTTTGGTTTTGGATCATTCAATGACGTTTACCGTCACGTGCAAGATGTTTTTGGATTTAAGGGTGCTATTATTATTATTCGTATTATTACATGTTACCTACCTGATGTGCAAGGTGTCATAAAATAACACTGACCTCCAAGAGCACAAAGTGTCTTCAATATTCTTTATTTGTGGGACAAGTAGCCAATCAAAAAATGCAGGATTAATTATAGTGCTCTGAAAGACATGTTAATCAGATCAGAAGTTATCTGAGTAAAGCGACAATGCATTCCTGAAGCTAGGAAGCAGCAAGTGTTTATTTTTCACTTAATTGTTCATTAAACGACTAATATGCTTAGTTGATTACCAAAGTTATGATCGATTAACTCACTGTTGATCGTGTAATTGACTAATTAATCAACTAATGGTTGCAGCAGCGTTGAGGTAAGCCTTGAAAGACCGGAACAATCACAGCATTCCGTAGTCGTCCTTCTCTCACTCTATGGTGTGATTCTCTCCCTTGATGGTGTGATCACATTATGAAAGTATCTGTTATTTAGTTATTTATTTAAGGTTTATTTGAATAGGGACAGATACAGAAACATAGATAAGCTTGAGACAGTCATCTGATGTTTGCATCATAGTGTTTTAGCTCATTTACATTTTTCCCTAGTGGAGCTTTTGGTTAAAAATAATAATACAGATTGACATTATTAAAAAGTAAGGAAATGGAAATAAAATGAAAAAGAAAAGAAGACATACAGAGAGAGCAAATTGTTGAATTATCCACAATTATCATGGCACTGGCACGTATCGTACACATTAAAACAACATCCTAACCAATGAAAAAAGAAGTGCGTCAACCTCCCCCTTAAATAACCTCCTGCTAACTGCAGTGACGAGGGAAAGTACAAGCCGAAATTACTATTTCTAGAGTGCAAAAGTCAAGCCCATTGGAGGTTGTTTGGAGAAGCCTGCTGAGACTTAATAGACACATCTAGAAGCAGCAAAGATGTCTACCACCTGGGGGAGAATGAAAAAGGATGGCATATCGGATGAGGAAGACCACGGGAGGGAGCACATGAAAAATTCACATGCACTCAAATGCTCACCGAGACACAGAGAGGGGGGGGGGGGGGAGAGGGAGGAGAGTGAGAAGGGGGAGGGGAAGAGAGAGGTACGTAGAGTGAGAGAAGGAGGGAGAGGTGCAAAGATGGATGCATAGGAAGAGAGAAGTGCGGAGGGGGGGGGGGGGGGGGGGGGGGGAGAAGAGTAAAGAGATTGAGAATGAGTGAGAGAGGGATGGGGGGAGACGGATAGGGGTTTTGAGTTACAGACAGAGCTGGAGATAGGGCGGGCAGGGACAGATTGAAGGAGAGCGATCATGAGGGAAAGAGAGAGGGAGGGTGGGAGAGAGAGAGAGCAAGAGAGATTGAGGAACCGGGATTTATACCCACTCCTGCTGCCTTCCACTCACCATGTTTAACTGCATCCCCCCCGCCCCCCACCATCCTCACACATATCACTCATGTAACGGTGGTAGTCTACACACTGCATATATGTGTGAAGGGCGCTCTGGGTTTGGTGTGCAGTATTTTTTGTCTTTGTGTCTGATTATGTCTTCCATATAGTTTGGCACATGTGTGTGTGTGTGTGTGTGTGAGACATAACACGGCCTTAAGGACGTTTGTGTTTGTGTGCGCATGCATGCGTGCGCTTGCATGCGTGTTTGTCTGCGCCAGGGTGTGCATGTGTCGTACTTCTTCACATTGTTCAGCATGTCCTTCTCCCTCCAACTGTATCCTAAAGGTCAAGGAGAATACATATTGGGTATGACTGGGAATCTATATTTGTCCTGTAGGCTTGCAGAAGGCCCTTCCCTTTAGGGAGTAGGCTACGTGTCCATCCAGTCCTACAACACAGGCAGGGTCACGCAGGAACACTGTGTTGTGTAACGACAGATGAGGAATTATTGTTTTCTCCATCGCCCGCCTATTCTGCTGCACTGAATTCACAGCCATAATCATGACCACCATTGCTTTAGTTACTATGGTTATGTGGCAGTGTGAAAAAGTAGTAATTCTGACCGTGAAACGACATAAAGGTATGTGCATTTGTGTTTGGTCAATGTTACTGTGTGTGTTTGAAGAGTAAATCTTTCATATAAAGATTAATGCTTGTGAGGATTGTTTTAACAGTAATGAAATCACTCAAGCCATATGCTTTATGTTGTAAAGCGCACACACATACACCCATGCGCACACGCACACACACGCACACACACACACACACGCATACACACACACACACACGCACACACACACACACACACACACAGATGTGTGTGTTCTGAATGCTGACCAGCCCCAGCTTGTTTGCTGAGGGTTATCAGTGAGCTATGACCGACCAGCGCTCCCAGCTAATAGAACAAGCGTGCGCCGGGTCTCCGAGTGAGCGAGCGTAAGACGCCAGACCCGGAACGCGGGTCTAACGACATAATTCATGTTGACATAATGCATAAAAGTAATGAGCGGCATGTGAGCTCAGCCAAGGCTCGCCCTCATGACCTTCCGACCAGGGTTATGAAAAGTGATCTTACTCCATGCCGGATTGGAGGAGAGCCAGGTAGAGATACCACTTTGACGCCTGGGTTGATTACTTTCAGCCATGGCCATTTTAGGTTTTTACTCGAATAATCATCTCAGAGGAAGAATAAACCAACGTGAGGTTCAGTTGTCCTGCGCTGCGATGGTGGTGCTCAGGGCCGGACTGGGAAAATCATTCAGGCCAGGAAATATAGTGTGAAATATAGCCCCAGTCAGGCCACTTTTTAAGCGGGGGGTCTGGGAGTCCCCCACCAGGAAAATTTTAGTTACAAAGACTTAATTTCCTGCCTTCTGGTGAATTTTAGTGCATGTGAATCACAAACTAATGAGCCAACAACTGCTTAGTACAATGTACTGCCGTAGTCTCAGGGAAGTGCAGCAGTGGCTCGGGTGGTAGAGTCCTCGCCCAGCAACCGACAGGTCGGTGGTTCGAGTCCAGCTCCTCCTGGGGTTCAAATCTGTCGTAGTGTCCTTGAGCAAGACACCTAACTCTAATTGCTCCCGTTGAGCAGGTTGGAGCCCTGCGTGGTTGCCTCTGCCAACGGTGTGTGAATGTGAGGCATAAACTGTAAAGGGCTTTGGATAAAAGTGCTATATAAATGCAGTCGATTTACGATTTTACTGTTATGAACCTCAAATAAAACCAAAGGTACATATCATTAAGGAGGGAGACGACACAAGGACTAACGTTTAACCAATATTTATTAAATAATAAATAACTAAATAAATAACTAATATACTTACAAAATCAGTGGTGGGTGCAGGTTGTTGAATGAAGTGTACGGGTGTCAAACTAGAGTAAGTGTCATTCTATTCGCCGTCTCTGCTGTCAATTAGTTGTATGGCCTGGTCCCGCCTCCACCGCCTCCACATGCGGCTCCCTTTGTGTGTGTGTGAGCGAGAGAGAGAGAGAGAGAGAGAGATAGTTCTCCAACTTGTGTGTGTTTAGACTGAGTTACCCTCTGTCGCTGTGATCTCCTGGTTGTTCCCCACCTAGGTTATCGAGCTATCGCGCCGCCGCAACTAGAAACACTGGCCTGGCCTGCTTGTAAGATCAGTGGCCTGACTGCGGGCAAAAAATAATAATAATAATATATATTTTTTTAATTATAATTTTTTTTTATCTGCGGCTTGCGGGCCATTTAGCAGGCCAGACCAGCAGGAAAACTCCCGGTGCTCCCGATGGCCAGTCCGGGCCTGGTGGTGCTGATACTCTGGGGAGCCAGGAGTAGTGGAGTCTGCAGCACAGTGTTGGTAGCAGCAGAGGTCATCTGATATGATGAAGTTCAGATTCTGCCTCATGGTACACGCGGCAACAGCAGCTGTTGGTTCGTTGTTGCGCTTGTTGTTTTATCTCCCCAAGCAGGTAAAACAACACCTCATGAATTATTTAGCAAACGTCACCATTCCTGCCCGGACATATCCTCTCCGAACAGTTTTAGACCAGAAAACCACCGTGGGTAAAAAACGTTAATGTATGCTATTGTGAGATATGTTCTATACTCATCCAGTGTATTCTACATATCTCTCTCAAAGGGTTGGTTACTTGTTAGAAAGCCCCCAGTAATGTGACACAGGGACACAGAGAATCAGTGAGGACTGAAATAGCCAAACTCCTTTATAATCCACAGAGATTCGTTGAAGCGGACACATCACCCAGACACAACCCAACCCTCCGTGAACCACACACACACACACACACACAGACACACACACACACACACACACACACACACACACACACACACACACACACACACACACACATTTATCTTCATCTGTCATCAATGAGTTGCTGTGACTCAAGCAGAGCTTAGTAGCAGATAGATATCAGTGTGTTTGTGTTCATTTTGTAAATAGAATATATTGTTTCTAGGAAGGTGATGTCATCGTTTTTTCATACCCTTTGTTTTACATCTAATAGGCTAGAGTGTGGGAAACGCATCTGTGTGTGTGAGTGAGAGATGCTTCATATTCATATGTGAGGGATGCTTCAATCTCCATTAAGTTTGTTGAGTTCAACCACACATTGTTTTAGTTCATTCATTTAAATCTTTTTTGACCCCCCCCACCCACGAGGACTGCAATAAGACATTTGTTTTATTGCTGCAATAAAACATTTTCTAGTTGTGTATATATATTTACTGGATGGAATGGAAGCCTTAATGGATGGAAGCCTTAATGGAAGTATAAGCTGACCCAACTTAACCCTGCTATACTGTAAAACAATAGCACATTTCCGCTGGGTCAGGTATTCAGGGACACCTCAGTTTCAAGCGCTCCTTGGCTTCAACATCCCAAAGGGAGTGAAGATTACCATGCAGACCAAGCCATCGCCACCACCAGTTCATTTACAGATGGCAGAGGGCAGTTCATGCCAAGGGCCCAGAGAAAGGCCTCTCACCTTGACTCAGCCGTACAGAGCCAACGGGGGGAGCACGGCGTTGGGTTGGAACACTCTGACCTCCCCCGTGTTGTACCGCCCGGTTAATCTGCATGATCGGGGAGATGGCCACGAGGTCGTGGTCCGCAAATGTTATCTGGTCGCCGTTGAGGTACCATGATTACTTTAGAGGTTTTAAGCTGATGCCTGCGGGCAGCACTGTCGACACACAAGGCAGAGAGGGGAGGTTGTAAGCGTGGGAAGGATGGGATTCACTGGGACGGATGACTTTAATTGGTGGGTTGTGGGGGCACTTTCATCCAGGATTTCAACGTTGCGACCTCCAGAGGTTGGAGTGGTTAAGACTGGTATTGCATAGGGTAACCGTGCAACAGGAGGATCGGCTGCGGTAGCCGTCGAAAGATGTGATGGTAGCACTGTCAGGATTTGGACCCGCATGTAGCCACATGCAGGGGTAGAGTTTAGATTCACAAAACAAGGGTGAACTTTACAGCAGCATAAGAGCAGGAAGCAAAAAAAGATAATTACCAATACCAAAACCCGATCTCTCCTTATTTGTATGCATAGAAAACCCATTCCAAAATCCAATGAAACACACGCAACCTTGAATGAAGGTAGTCTGTAGCTTTAAAGAACATTTCACATGCAGCGACAGGACGGTCCGGTGTGGAGACGGTGGGCGCGGCACATGTATAAATGATGCTCTGTCCACTGTGTCCCCGGGCAAGATGTAACTGTATAGAACTTTATACATAAAAAAGTGCTTCAACTGAGCGTAATTTGCCTGTGTGTGTGTGTGTTTGTCTGTGTGTGTGTGTGTGTGTGTATGCTTAAGTTTTGTGTGTATGTATTTCTATGTTCTCTACACACACACACACACACACACACACACACACACACACACACACACACACACACACACACACACACACACACACACACACACACGTGTGGCTGTGTTCAGCAAAGTGCCCAGCAGCCCAGGATGTCTCCCCAGTTCTGTTTATGCTAGACTGGCGACCTAGCGAGCGCCCTAAAGCTAACATCACATGACTGTCTTAGCGAGTCGCTGGAGACCCTGCGACAGAGGAGCCATCCTACCTCCTTATGCCTTATACTGTGTTTGTGAGTTTGTGTAGTACAATTCACCCCTTTGTTTCTTTGGGTTTTCTTTTCTTGTTTTTATTTTGGTATATAGTGCCACTTCAGTGGGCCAGAAAATAATAATGTTTGCTTTATTTTAGACTTTATTTTCTTTCAAACTATTAAACTATTAACTCTATTCAACATTATCATTATGAAAATATTATGAACCAAAATTATGTCCAGTAAGTGACTTCTTAATCTTGGCAGGGTTCAATATTGTTGTCGTTCTATTTACATCAGCACTTCCTACATTATTGATTGAGAGCTGTCAGGTAGAATGCAGAGAGCAGCAGTTGTAGGAGTAATGGCCCGTGTAATAGATTTATCAATTTCATATCATATTAGTCACGGTACAGGAGCCATTGGTAACTTGATATGCCACCGTCTGTTTATGAACAAACACAGGATCGATACAGAATGAATGAAAACACATGTAATAAACCAAAAATAGGTTCACACTTCCACAGACTAGTTTGGGATTGGCTATTAGAAAATTGTTAAGGTCAGTAGCCACACATTATGAAATAAATGAAGCCAAATCATGGGTCTTGGTCTCATACAATCTCATCTCATATTCTCACATTCCGACCAAATCAGCTCCCACTCCTCTATCTGTACTTCTCATTTCTGTCTGATCAATAAACCGTTTGATCCATTCGATTGGTAAAAACACACACAAACAAATGCACCCTGCAAGTGGCCTTGTGTATTCAGATTACAGTGTCCAGTTTACACTGAGCTGAACCATGTTTATTCAGTGTGCAGGGCATTCAGTCTACACTGAGCTGAAACATGTTTATTCAGTGTGCAGGGTTTTCAGTCTGCACTGAGCTGAACCATGCGTAGAGGAACATCTGAGGCAAGTTAGTGTTGTTATTATGATTAACCCAGGCTTACTGAGATCCACCGACCCGTGGCATCAAACAGAAGGCCCCATGGACCAAGCCTACATCTTGCCTCACAACTAATGGCTTCACGGATTGGACTTGGTGGCTCAAGCGCATGCCACGTATTGTCAACTAAAGTCTCAACCCAAAGATGAGATGATTCACCCATTAGGGTTGAAGAGGCTGTATATATGATGCATATGTAGAGACTTGTCTCACTGTGGATGAGAGAAGGAGCCAATTGGTCTAAAGGGAATATTAAAAGAATGATACATACATAACCATAGGGAAACCAATCAACATATGAATAAAACGTGACTAACGTTAACGACTTCCATTGATGGAATCAGTTTGACTCTGGCAAGACGTCCAAACGGAAATACTTGCAGGGCACTTTTTTAAACAAGATGTCCAAGGACCAATCTTTATTCCCTTTACAATGGAAATGGCCAGTTGGTTTACGATTTGCTTTCAATTTACCAATTCTATTATGTGGAGCTCTGGGTCATGTAGCTGAAAATTTACGTTTGCATCTTTCATGCATTGAAATTGGAACACAGGAGGACATGAATACTAACCAAGTCATTTAGGATAGACATTTAGCCAAACTGCATTGAAATGTGCCTTAAAAACGACCTCACTCATATTAAAATATACCCTACTCACTCAGGCAGTTATTTTGATCTTGCAAATTTTATTTTTGATAAAAACCTAATTTCCCTTTTATTCAGTTTCTGCGTCTGACCTTTGGTACTGGCTAATCCGCTAAAGTCCTCTGCAATATTTTTATTATGACCGCATTTTTCCATTTATCCATAAGCCATCGCCACAATATGATGTGTTAAGCCTTTATATACCCTTTCATCTCCCTCGCTGCAAAATAATGCTCTAATCGTAATCCGTCTAACGCAAATAGCTCTTGTCTGATTATGAGATTTAATGTTCTGTAAACATTTCAGGCTGCTTGCTTTTCCCAGATTCTGGTTGAAAGCCAAACTATTTCCCTCTAATTAATTGCAGCTACATTTTAGGTAAAATTTACACAGAATTTCAAGTTCAAGCGAAAGTTGGTGCGAGGTAACAAACACTGGATGTCCAGCCAAATGGCCCGTCTGTTTCTCTCTCTGTCTCTCTTTCCTTCTCTCTTTGATTTGACCAATAGAGTATAAGAAGGCCACTGCCCAGCCTTTTCCTTATTCATTCGGGAGCTCTTGTCAACACAGACTTAAAAAACGGCAGGTTTGGACTTCTTCCCATAGAGATGTAATGCCCAATGCTCTTTATCATCTCTGTTACCTATCCATCATCAGTAATGTGTTTCACTACTGGTCGTGTTCGCAGTGAACTGGATTGATGTCAAGCTGAGCGCAGAGCCGCAAAACCCTGCTTTATTTACGCACCGCTTCTATTTTGGTCAGCGTCTTGCTGTGATTGCATTTTAAACTGACTCGTTTGTCCCTTACACAACTGCTGAAGCCAAAGACATTTATTATACACCCAAACCCAGCAAAGCACTTATTCATACTAAAATACACACATAAATACATTGGAAATCCAGGGGAATTTGTGCAATTTATCATGGGAAATTATTATTGACTTCTAGGCATTATTTAATCCTGCAAATAATGTATTCCAATACAAATAAAATAGTGGCAAATAGTTTCAATTTAACTTTGGCTTCATCAAAAGCTCATTTAGGTTCGGTATGAAAGCTGGAGCCCTGGCCTAGTGCTGTACGTCACTGTAGCAGACACTATACTGTCTACTGACATCGAAGACATTCTCTGCTATGGAAATTGGTTAATAGTAGTACAAAAAGGCTGCTGAAATATCCAATGCACAGCAATGTGCACAATCCTCGAAAACTGGCCCATCTGATTCTGGTTAAGACTTTAAGACTGGTTTTTATTAGATAGTATTAAAGCATTAAAGGATTGAAGCCAAGTATTGGCATAAGGAACACACATTTCTGTTTATTTTACATCCCTTTTGGATGCTTCCATGATCCGTTTAGATTTACAACTGCTTGTTGAAATGATTATATGAAACATTTTAACTGTTCTTCTTGTCTCTTAACATCTAGCTCATGGTGGATCCTTGACCAATCAAATCAACTTTTAATCCAAATTAACTCTTAATCCATCTATTCATCCATCCATCTATCCAATATCCATCCATCCAGCGTCAATCCATCTATGTGTCCATCTACAGTATTCATCCATCCATCTAACATCTATCTATTTTCCATCCACCCGTTTATCCACTTTCCATCCATCCATCCATCCATCCATCCATCCATCCATCCATAGATCCATCAACCCTCCATCAGTGCCATATCACCAAACCATTCAACATATATCTGCTGTCCACGCCTCCACCAAACAGATGGAGGCTATGAATAGTTCCAGGAAATGGTAACACGTCCATCGGGTTGGAAGGGCCTCACTCTGTTGGACAAATGTATTGGCTGGGGAGCGCCCGTGCTCCCACCGAGTCTGGGACCGCGCTCGGTAGATCAGCGCTTGGCCCGGGCCCCAGAGCTCCCACTCTCTCTCCATTCAATCTCCAACGCTTCTGTTAGCCATATTTGTTAATATGCTCGGAAACAATGGTTAACAATGGTGAAGAAAGGCATTGACGGGTGGTGATGATTCCCTTCTCTAATACACGGTGCCTAGTAGGCGTAGTGTAGCCGACGTAGTGTTCTCGTATTACATCGTTATTTGTAACCAATGGTATCTCTGTCTATGAAAGGAAACTGTAGGGCTAGGATTTTAATCTGATTTGATATATTGTCGAAAGTCCCCGAAATAACCAAGGTTCAGTTTGAAATTTGAAAATAATTGGTGTAATTTGGCTTTTCGTTACAAAAAATATTCATTCAGTCATTGTAGTAAGCAGCCAACCCCCCCCTCACTCCCCCTCACCCCCTCCCATTCCTCACCCCAAGCATTGTTGGCGTGGTGACCGCCTGGCAGAGATCCCTCCTCCCTACACTCCTTGTCCACCTGTCTCACTCACAGACAGGAAGTGTGTGTGTGTGTGTGTGTGTGTGTGTGTGTGTGTGTGTGTGTGTGTGTGTGTGTGTGTGTGTGTGTGAACTCACACTGGCCTGCGGTGCAGCAGGAGGAGGCAGATGCTGCGACTTGTGCGGCCGTTGATCACACACACATTCTCTCTTGGACCGCTGAACGGAGACACCACTACTGGTGTTCATGGATCCGCCGGCCCCTGGAAGCGGCTCGTTGGGGAGGTGTCAGGGAGTATTTATGTGTTGGGGCTCAGGGGTCCTCCTGGCACCAGCCTCCCTTGCAGTCGCAGCCGTGCCAGCTGGCAGGAGCATCCCCCCCCCTTCTACCCCCCCCCACCCCCACCCCCACCCTCCAAGAGCTGGGCGCTTCTGAAGTCCTTCAACCTGCTCTCTTGCTCCTTGTGTGCCACGTCTCTGATCAGACTCAGTATCTGCTTGTGAGCTGAATGTTCTCACCAAATTAGCTCAATTATATAGTTTGGGGTAAATAATAATAATGTTGAATGAATCCTGTTCTGATTCATGTTGATCTGTCTTTAACCCAGCCTACCCACTTATATTCACCTCAGCTCTATCCATCTCTATCTATCCATCTTCTATACAGTTACAGTTCATCTGTATCTTTCCCTCCATCCGTCCCTCCATCCATCCGTCTGCCCATCCTTGCTCCCAGTGAAGGGTTATTTTTCCTTGTGTGTGGTCAACTTCCTGATGGAAGGTCTCCATGTGCGGCTCTCCACTGGAGCCGGTGTCTTCTCAAATCCGTCCCCCCACCTATCCACCCGTCCACCCCATCCATCCATCCATCCATCCATCTCCCCCCCACACAAATAAAGATGATAATAGTCACATTATTATCCACTGAATAATTAAATGAGTTCCCATCATTGTGGTATGTAGCAGTGTAGTACTTGAACACTGTGTTGAAGTGAACTATGAGCGGTAGAGTAGAAATGAGCAGTTTTTTAAAACCCCTGAAAAAACAGCCTTCATTGTGAGTGATTTACTCCGAGGGCTGATTTGTGAGACTAGCCGACCGGTAGCGTCTGTCCGAAGGCATGCAGATAAACAACCTGCTGGCAGTGTGAGCTTTCCCAGCAGTGGTGATGATTAAAGCTGATTGATTAAAGAAAAGGTTGTGGGGCCATTTCATTCATGCGAACGTGAGTGTGTGTGTGTGTGTGAGAAGAGAAACCATTAATATGCGACTGTTAATATGATGACAGTTATGGGGACTATAAAAATCAATTTGACTCAGAACAATGTGTACATCATCCCCTAGCCCATAGCATGGTTTAACCTTCCTTTCAAAAGGTCACTCGCTCACTACATTATTGAATTCCTCTGACATGGCGTGTGTGTGTGTGTGTGCGTGAGCTCCAGCAATGGGTGTGTGAACGTATTAAAGTGAAAGGGATGAAACTTTCATCTGACATGCTGCACTGATTTCCCTTCCCTTTCCTCAATCGCACGGTGAATGGCTAAACCAGTGGCTGCTCAATAATTTATTCAACGGAATAACAAGGAGGATGAAAAGCAGGCTGTTTGGCTATGAAGATTGTCGGATGGAAAGAGGGATAGAAAAGATAGCTAGGTTAGATAGGTGGTATTAGTGGATCTTAGTGCTGGCGCTGGCCCCATGAATAGCTGATGGATCCATGAATAGATGGCTAGATGAATAGATGGATGGATGGGAGGATGGGGGTGCAGATGTAGGTCTATTGTTAGTGTAAGTGAGTCAGTGTCTGGGTTATTTAACACCACAGGTCCCGAGGATATAAACTAAGCTGAGGGCTGGTTCTGTAAAGCTTCCCTCTCTTCCTATTTTAATTAATCAATCGTCTATTGGGACATGCATGAGCGTGGGAAGTGTGTGCGGCACGCAACCACACACACGCCACCAACTCGTGCACGCTTGAACACTGTTCCGCGTGTTGTGTGCACAGACACACACACACACACACACACATGCATACACATAGCTCCGCAAAACACTCGTGCTTCATTTATGCCCGCATACAGGCACTCACAAGCACAAACACACACACACACACACACACACACACACACACACACACACACACACACACACACATGCATATACCCAGTCACACATTTGCATTCCCTCATGCCAGGAAGAAGGGAAGTACAAATTGCTCTGGACAATGGCCAGAATTGTTCCACACTACGGTTCCTCAGATAGATCAACACGGTTTACTCTGCAAGCGGGAGGGAAGAGGAGCTACTGGGTAAGCTAGTGTCTAAGCCAGTCATCCATCAGTCATTGTGCGGTGCCCCGCTGAGGCAAGGTGCCTTTCAGAATGAGACGCGTCAGGCGCCTGTAATCGCCTCGGAGATGGGTGGAAGCTGCAGACCGAAAAACGCACGGAGCCACAGAGCTCCAGAGAGCGGGTGACCTTTAATCTGCTCTGTCGCAATATGTGATGGGCTGCACATTTCCCCTCAATGGTTTTGAACCAAACACAATATTGACCGTGTCGAACACATCATTTTGTGTAGCCATGTCCTATTCGTGATCATTATTCATGTCTTATTCATGTGTATGAACATTTATTGAAACTGTATCTAGTTAGATACATTTTGAAATACATTTTTTTGTGGTCCAACTTCAAATTGTATTTGTTTATCGTTTATCATGCTGCAGTATTGAAATCACAGTCATCGACCATGTTTTATCAGTACACATAGACACATTCCACTGCAGAGTTGTATGTGTGAGTTGTATGTGTGAAATCATAGTTCATAAGGGTTTATTTGTGTGTGTGTGTGTGTGTGTGTGTGTATCTGTGTGTGTGTGTGTGTGTGTGTGTGTGTGTGTGTGTGTGTGTGTGTGTGTGTGTGTGTGTGTGTGTGTGTGCGCGTGCCTGTGTGTGTGTCCTAGTTTATGCATTCCGGAGCATCTAAATTAATTCCCTATGCTTTATCCTTTAAAAACACAAGTGACCTAGTTTCTGGAATTTCTTTACTATTTTATTACATTTGGTGTGTGTGTTTGTGTGTGTTTGTGTGAGAGATCCCTCCATTCATATAATAACAATTAAACCTAATTGATTAAGCTAGCAACACCAAGTATGTGTGGAGTGCTTGTTTGTATGTGTGTTTAAATTAAAAAAAATATGCCTACTTCCTTTTGTATCTTTCCCCTTGTGAGTGTGTGTGTGTGTGTTTATGAGTAGATGAAAGAGCAGAGATTAGAAATGAGAGATGACGAGAAGCTGCTGAATGAGTAAACGGATGAGTCAAATACGCAGTATGAAGTGCTGCCAAAGCCCACAAGTCTTCAGCCAGTGCACAGTTTTTTCTTAAATGTTCTCCATTTTCCCCATATTAATTCTCTCTGTCTCTGTCTCTTTCCCGTCTCCGTCTCCGTCTCCGTCTCTGTCTCTGTCTTTGTATGTCTGTCTTTCTCTGTCTCTCTCTCTCTGTCTCTGTCTCTCTCTGTCTGTCTCTCTCTCTCTCTGTCTCTCTGTCTGTCTCTCTATCTCTGTCTCTCTGTCTCTGTCTCTGTCTCTATCTTTGTCTCTGTCTCTGTCTCTGTCTCTGTTTCCGTCTTTGTATGTCTTTGTCTTTCTCTGTCTCTCTCTCTCTCTGTCTCTGTCTCTCTCTCTCTCTCTCTCTGTCTCTCTCTCTCTGTCTCTCTGTCTCTGTCTCTATCTCTGTCTCTCTCTCTGTCTCTCTTTCTCTCTCAGTTGCCAAACCCTCAGACAGTTCGGGAGCCTCCACGGAGCTTGAACCCGGTCCTGCAGACGCGTCTGGGAAAAACGGAATGACAACGGGCACCCACGCCCGGGCAGAAGCCGGCACAGAGGAGTGGAAGCCCGGTGTGACCGCGGGTGCTGCCCCGCTGCCCCGGCCCAGGGATCCAGCCGCCCGGCCGTACCGATGTTGCACCCCGCCCCGGAGGGAGAGGGGGCTGCCCGCCTTCATGCCGGTGGACCCCCTCGCGGGGCAGCTGTCGGCTGGGGGGATGCCGCTAGGACTGCTGTCTAAAGCCGCCTGGGCCAGAAGCTCCTCTTCGATGCCCTCCAAGACGTCCAAGTCGAAGGCCCCGTCCCAACCTTCCTCCTCTTCCTCTTCCTCTTCTGCGCGCGCTGCCAGCCGAGACAATCAAATGGCCGCGACGCAAACGCTCTCCCCGGTCCCCGCCACCAGCGCCAACCTGTCCAGCAGCAGCAACTCCAGCTCCGACTCGGGTAACTTGGAGGACTTCTGCTTTGACTTTCATTCTCTGCAGCACTTTTACAAGTGCTTTTGTGGTTTAACTTTGAATCATTTTACAGTCCGACGATGTTCTACTGGGATTTCCGATGTAGCTCATTGGTTGTGTAATCCTATTTATTGAAGCGTTTTCCAGAAAATGTTATGTAAACTGCATCTTTTTTTCTTTTAAATATTGCTGGCTCCATCTCTTCCAGAGGAGCCAATGAACAGCCTCCCAGCCTGGGACCTGCCCACCATCCCAGAGTCCCTGCTGTCCACCCTTGGCGACCATGACATTACGCTCCCGGACAACATCACCAGCCCCTTCTCCACCCACCAGTGGAACACCACTGCCCCCGGGCGCACTGGGAACAGCTCCAGGCAGAGCCCCACCCAGCCCACCACCACCACCACCACCTCCACCACCTCCACCACCACCAGAATGCACCTGGTGGTGCATTCCGGCTCTCTGCCTCTCGTCGTCACCTCCACCGACGCGCCCCCGCCACCTTCCTCCACCGGGGCCGACACCCTGCGGGCCCCGCTGGCGTCCGCCGCGGCCCCGGGCCCCAAACGCACAGGGGCCGACGGCACGTGGCAGGCATCCACGGTAACCGCGGTGACGCCTCCTCCGACGACCCCTCTCGCTGTGAACGAGTCGCGGGGGGCCGCGGTGGGAACGGCCGCGCCGGCTCCGGCGTCAGTCCCCGCCTCCGTGACCACGCCGCGGGCCCCCGGCGTCACCCCCGCCTCGGAGGCCGCCACCGCCAGGCCAGCGGCCTCCCCGACCGGCCCCGTTACCATGACGACCACCACGGTCGCCATGGCTACCTCCCCCCCGACCACCACCGCCACCGCCGCGGCTCCCACCACCACCACCGCCGCCGCTACCACCACCACCACCACCACCTCCACGCTTCCGACCACCACTGCTCCCCCCACCACCACCACCACCATCCCCCCCACCACCACCACCACCACGACAACGACCACACCTGCGCCTACGACGACCAGTACGACAGCCAGTACGACCACCACCACTACTACCACTGTTGCTGCTGCGACTAGCACTACCGGTAGGACCACCACCGCCGCTGCCGCAAAGACACACACCACCACCACCGCCGCCTACCTCGTCCCGGGCCAGACCACGCCGGCTCCGACCACCACCACGGACCCCCTGCCCAGCTCCACCTCGGAGGAGGGGGCTCTGCCCTGCAACATCACCGAGAAGTACTGGGTCAAAACGGGTGGGTGTAGTTGGAACGCCTCCCATTGAGGTTGTGGGTACGCACAGAGTGAAATGTTTTTGTGGAGAATATACTGACTTTATTTCTCTCTGTCTGGCACACTCTCTCTCCCTCTGTCTGTCTGTCTGTCTGTCTCTCTCTCTCTCTCTCTCTCTCTCTCTCTCTCCCTCCCTCTCTCTCTCTCTCTCTCTCTCTCTCTCTCTCTCTCTCTCTCTCTCTCAGTGCTGTCCATCCAGTTGCGTCGCAACCGGCTGGATCTGATCCTGAAGCAGAATCTGGCCAAGGGGCTGAGCCACGCCCTGCAGCGGGCCCTCAACGACACCAACGCCAGCGCACAGGTCAGTCTCTCTCCTCCCTCCTCTCTCTGTCGCCAGGGAGAGCCGCCGCAGTAGGTCAGCTGCTCTTACTGCTGTACAGACCCTTTTCACAGAGGCGTTATCATAGGATAAACAGAGATGTCACTCATAATCTCATCCACTAACGATGGGTCTGCTCCTTTGATGTACCAGGGCACAGGAAGTAGACCCAGCGAGTGAAGATAGGTCTACCAACAGGCTCTGGTACATCAAAGAAAGCCGATAATTAGGGTAATGAGCGACACCTGCTTGTGTTTGTCCTCGGATGACACCGCTGTGAAAGAAGGGTCTATGGTTGCGAGATGCAATAAGTTTCCTTACCATCGGGTGGCGCTAGTCTCGTGGCGCTCGTGCTAGCAGCACACAACCAATCAGAGGCTTGGGGCCCGAGACGCCAGAAGCTTCCAACACAGCCGAACACACCAAACAGATTTGTTCCCGAACTCGTCCGAGTATCCCCAAGCGTTTCAGACGGCCATACGGTTGGGCCAGTGTGAGGCAGCCTTTACTGCTGTGGCAGGCCACTGTTATGGTAAAGGAAAAGCCAGACCCCTGTGAGGTGACTAATAACAGCCTGGGCTCCAATAGAAGGGACCTGTTGTTGAGGAGTCTGTTGCCTCCTAGAGGTCGAACAAAGGCTTCATTACCGGTAAGCTGACACGTAGCAGACATGTCACGCACATACACAGCCACACAAGCATGCGCGCACACACACACACACACACACACAAACACACACACGTCATACACCGCCACAGCCACACAAGCGCCCACAAACACACACACACACACACACTTCCCGCCTCTTCTTTGAAGCTAGAGAAATGATGCTGTGATCTCTCTACTGAGGACAATACACACAAACACAGCACAGGCCTAGTGGGACATGAGTGCACGTGAGCCAGCTGTCCATGCTGACAAATTCAACTGACTTTATATATATATATATATATATATATATATATATATATAAATGGTAACATAAAAATATTATTTTTGCTTTGAAGACCTGTCCTTTCAACCTTCACCGCTCTGACTCTGTTCACTGTTATGTCATTCTGACTTGTTTGTTTTTCTGTCTGTCTGTCTGCCTGCCACCCACGGCCTACCTCTCCTTCCTCTGTCTATCCATATCGTGTTTTCATCAAGTAGCATGTCATCTATATATAGAGACAGCTTGTGGGACAGTCAATGCTGGGACTGACTCATTGTCTCTAGACACCAGTCACCCACCGCCTCTCTCTCTCTCTCTCTCTCTCTCTCTCTCTCTCTCTCTCTCTCTCTCTCTCTCTCTCTCTCTCTCCTGTCCCCCTCTTCTCCCTCTTCTCCCTTCTCTATGGCCGTATATTGGTAAGCAGAGGCAGGAGAGCTCTCTACCGGAAGGGTGGGTGGGTGGAACAAAGAAAATGGCCAACATACAACAGATTTGATTGGCCACCCCGGCTTACAATAACATTATCTTATGGCAATACGGTGTGCCCATTGCACGTGTCATTTTTCAATTGTACAATTGACATTTGCATTAAGTTTACATTTTGATCATGGTGTCATTGTTAGAGAGAACACAGTCACGGTCAACACACATTACACACATATACAAATTCCAACAGAGAAAATAAAACACACAGTAACCCTACATGAAAACATATGAGGTAGCTAGGATTGTCAGGCACATTCACTTTTCTTGTGCTAAAGGCCTTTGATATTAAGATTTGATATTGGAAATTCTCTTTTACATTCAAAGCAAGCCATTGATTGAAGACACTAAAATGGATGGATGCAAGATAGATATTAGACAGATAGTAAGATAAACACAATAGATAGATAAATAGATAGATGGATAAATAAATATATAAATATATATATATATATATATATATATACATATAGATAGATACATAGATGGACAGATACATAGCTATATCAATACATAGATAGATGGATAAATATAGATACATAGATACATAGATACATAGACACATTAATACATAGATACATAGATGGATGGATAGAAAGCTAGGGAAGGATATTTTTAGTCAAACAGGATAGCCAGAGGGAGTTGACAAACATTTCCTCGGTGAAGGAGAGTGGAGGAAGCAGCCCGTAGCAACAGCAGCAGCAGAAGCTACCCAGGGGGATGGAACCGCCAGCAAACACACACACACACACACACACACACACACACACACACACACACACACACACACACACACACACACACACACTCACACACAAGCACATGCAGCCACACACGCAAGCACACGCACAGACACACACACGTGCACCCACATTCACACACACACACACACACACACACACACACACACACACACACACACAAACACACACAAGCATAAACACACACACACGCACTTGCACAGAAACACGCACGCGCACCCACATGCACACAGACAAACACACACATACACACACATACACACACGCGCACACACGTAGCACAGGCTACACACCTCCCTAATACTAGCTTTGACTCCCCCCTAATCGTCGGTCTTTCCGTTTTGTGCGAACATTACGGGTCAGATTGAGGGGCAAGGCAGAGCCGTTCCCCCTGAACTGGAATGGTAAATGTGTTTTTGTCATTTGTTTTTGGTGTCCTCAATCTCTACTACCATGGGTGCTTTTAGTTGTGTATTCATATTTATTTTTACTTGAAAAACATGAATTTGTTTTGAGAACACATTATGTTAATAAGAAGGGTAACACAAACACGTGTAAAAAAAATAAATAAAAATAAACGACGAGAGAAAAAAAGTATTAAAACGAATGACAAAATAAGACAAAACAAAGTGTGTAAACCCGGTGGCGACCAAAATGAGAGGTTACTCCAACGACACAGACAAAAACTCTCTCGCGTCTCTCTACCTCCGTCTCAGATGGAGCATGACGCCTGCAGCCCCAACAACGTGACACTGGCCTACTACGTCACCAGCGGGAAAACCATCTACATCGCCTCACTGGTGGTGGAGGTCCTGAATGTGTACGGGTTTGACAAGCTGCTGTCGGACATCAGGCAACACACCCCGTTGGTCAAGGCTGTGCTGGTTCCGGTGGCGACATGGCTGCCGGCCCCAAGTGTGCATTTGCAGCTGAAAACAGGTGAGTGACAGGGGAACATTCTGTCCAGGTGTCTTGCCTCGGGTTCTGCAAGGCCTTTTCGTGTCAAAACGGTCGCCTGTTCAGTGTAGGGCTGAACGATTCATCGAATTCAAACCGACATTGCAATGTAATAGGACGCTTTTGGTCACAATTGGTCGAAATAATCGCAATTAGATAATTTCCCCTAATCGTTCAGCCCAAGTTCAAAGACATAGACATAACATCTGCAACATGTTGTAGAAAGGTCACAACCGCAAGGACGAAACCGTTAACACAATAACAAAACAAAGCTGGAATAATTGGCTGGAGTTAAGAGAACATGCTCCTATTAAAACCTTGTGTCACCTTTAGTTAAGTAACACAATAAAAAGTCTAGCCAAAATATGTTTGGTGTAGCCTACTTTGTGGCCTGCTTCCAGCTCGCACACTCACCTTGGTTTCATGGCATACAGAATAGTTACATCATAATCCGTGTTCTGATGGATACAGCTAAGCCAGTCTGTCTCTGTGTGCGCGTGCGCGTGTGTGTGTGTGTGTGTGTGTGTGTGTGTGTGTTTGGGAATGTGATACTAGTGTTGATGTGTGTGAACCATATGGGGGTCATGTATCTCCAGTCTCACTCCAAACAGTCTTTCCACTGAGGCTTAGGGGTCATTCACAACGGGATCATGTCTTGCCCAACATGATGCCACATCATTGGCCTCCGCACAAGAGTTCACCCTGTGCTGCTGTTTAACATCCCTATTCAACAGCCCGGTCAACAGTCTGTCTATTGGGCAATTAACATTCTAACTGATACTCCGTTGTGGGTGCTTAGCGCGACCCAGTCATTCAGATCAGCCAGTCAGTCAGAAACAAAGGGAGTTTGACGTGTCATGGTTTAAACTGATTACCGTGGCGATGTTTGACTCTCGGTATGCAGGTTGGATCACCTGGGACGACAAACACACAGTCAGGCATAATTTTACCACAGAGAAAGGTTGCCAAGTAAATAGGTTGCTAATGCCAAGGTAATTGAGGTGTTTAAATATCCCAACTAGTCCTGTGGCAGTTGGCCGCTACTGCTGCTGCCAGGGCTTTGAAGCTTTCCGGCGCTTTCTGTTTGATCGACGATGGTTTGATTGCTCTAAACTGTTGCCATCACTGTTACGAACCGCCTAGGAGTTGTACCAGTCGGGCTGATCGATGTGCTCTTTCTGGTTGATGAAAGAATGCCTTCAAGGCTGGTGTCTTTGGAAAGACACTGGAAAATATCTCAGCTGATGATAAAAAAAGGGCGGCATGTAGCTCAGGAGGTAGAGCGGGTTGGCTGGTAACCGCAAGGTTGCTAGTTCGATCCACGGTTCCTCCTAGCTGTGAGTGTCGAGGTGTCCCGGAGCAAAGCACCTAACCCTAACTGCTCCGGACGAGCTAGCTGTTGCCTTGCATGGTTGACTCCGCCATCAGTGTGTGAATGGGTGGGTGTTAGGCGATATTGTAAAGCCCTTTGGGTGGCCTCTGGTTACAAAAAAGCGCTCCATTTACCATTTACCATAAAACAAGATAATGACGAAACAACAAATCAGAATAATGATAAACAAATTATTAATTCATTTAACTCACTGCCGATGCTTAACCTGACATTTCCGAAAAAGTTGACTGCTCTCCAAATGTGTGTCTGTTAGCCTCCGTGGTGTCTTCTGCCGTCTCCTGCTGATGTTCTGAGCCTGTGTCCGTCCCCCTGTGTCCCCCTGCAGTGCTGCGCTTCATCGGCCCCACGGACAACATCTACTCCTGCAGCTTCGTGCAGATGCTGGAGCAGCGGCTGGAGAACGCCTTCGACGAGGCCCAGGACAAGGTGCTGGAGACCTACAGCCGGCTCACCGTGGAGGTACGCCCTACGTCCTACCGTCCTGTGTCCTCTGAGTCTGGCGGCCCCCCCCCCCCCATCATACCTCATTTATCCTCCCTGCTCCATCTATGCTGCTTATTATCAGAGGGTTATTAGGAGGAGAAGGGGAGGGGTGAGATAGTGCTGACCTTGAGGGAAAAAAGTGTAATCGCTGTTCTCGGCTTTTCTCATCTCATCAACGGAACGGGATGCTCAAACTGTGCAGGTCTTGGCGAGGGAGGGAGTGTCTTTTAGGGACGTGGGATTAGCGGAGAGAGGGGCAAGTGAGAGGACTTAATGGTAGTCGAGAACTCCACATGAATTCTCCTTGTCTTTGTTCTCGCTCCTATTTTCATGTTCTTACTCTCTGCACCCTGGGGACTGGTGTGGACAGCTCATAGGAAGTAAGAAAGTGGAAATTGCAAAAGGGAGTTCAAGGATAACGATACAATTCATGACCCTCTCATGGCCTGGATGTAAAGTACATTAACTATGGATGATGTGGTCGGTGCCTATACGTATGTGACCAGCATTCTGTATTTGTAATCGCTCTTCCAGACTACCTTTTGCATGCTTACTAATGCAGTGCATTGTTGCTTCACGACCTAGAGAGTCGTCCCTCCGATGTATTTATAGTAGCTTCTGTTTTGTCCGCAATGTATCCCTTTGTCCCTCTCTCACGCATGCTCTCTCTCTCTCTCTCTCTCTCTCTCTCTCTCTCTGTCTCTCTCCTCTCTCTCTCTCTGTCTCTCTCTCTCTGTCTCTCTCTCTCTCTCTCTCTGTGACTGTCGAGTTTCCTTCATGGCTGGAGGATATATTTGTATTTATATATATATATATATATATGTACCACCATTCTGGCAAACTAGGTCTCGACAGGCCTGACAGACACACACATATAGGGTTCATCTATAATGAATCTCTTGAAGTATTCATGCATGGGGAGAAATGCGATGAGCTTTTCTCGTATTTCATATCATCCACTTTGTTATGGTGATGCAGACGCACTGTTATCAATAAACCAACATGCACCTGTTATTTAAATAACAAAACAAAGAATGTCTTAAGTATTCCTGGAATTGCAGTGCCGAAATGTGTGCTCGTTCTGCTGTGCGATCTGCTGTGCACATTTGTGTACACACACACACACACACACACACACACACACATAAACACACACACACACACACAGACACACACACACACACACACACACAGACACACACACACACACACACACACACAGACACACATGCATTTGTACA
>NC_140283.1:11320350-11347850 GCF_964030765.1 Micromesistius poutassou | reverse complement strand
CAGCGCGCTCCGTCAGTGTAGCTGTCGCTACAGCATCGGCTCGCCCGTATCAAAGCATCCGCCGGAAACACAGGATGTGGAATTTGTGAGCGCATCCCTCGCAGGGACCGTCCCTGTTCCGTCGAGGGAGGTTAGCGTGCATGGATCTGATGCTGAACGCAGTGTATCTCGTCCGTCCGTCCATCCCCCCCCCCCCCCCCCCCATCCACCCACCCACCGAACCACCCACCACTCTGTCCAGATGGTGAGCATGCGTCGCCTGGCGGGACCCAAGAACCCGGCGGAGATGACCTACTACGCCCAGCTCAACGGGGAGCCCATCCTGGGCACGGCGGCCGCCAAGACCCTGAGCACCCTGGACTCCCAGACCATGGCCCTGACCCTGGGCTACTTTGTACAAGTACAGGCCGAACGTAAGCTGAAGCTGTTTTGGCTTTGGATTTCGTACTCATTTTTGTGTTTTTGAAGGTCGCCCATATGTTCACACTGACATGAATCTCCTTAATGTTGCAATGAATATCTTCGTTATTCAAGTACAATTAAGAAAAAGAATAATAACAATAATCATAATAATAATGCATTGGATTTAAGTACCGCTTTTCTTAGTGTCTAAAGTTGTTTCACAAAAACAAGTAAAACCACGTGAATATATAGTTGAGTCTTCCCAGTGTTCAGTTGAATAAAATCAGGGACTGACATCTTCTTCTATCATTAGACAAGCATGATTTATTTGGTCAGAATGGTATTTACATCGTCAAAATAAGAAAATCCCCAAACTGCAATAAATCATCAACTTGCAGAACACAACACTGCAAGTTAGTTAGGGTTAGCTGCTCACAGAAAATAAATAGCCTTCTGTCCCATAGGTGAGATTACAGCCAGACAGCGAATATAATGCTGAAATAGTCTTGTAGAATACAATGATGAATTGCATGGGGCTTCAGGGGATATCCATAGTAAGCAGCACAGCGTTGACTACCTCTGATTGGCTGCAATCCTTTCAAATCATTTTGGAGGAAAACGGTGAGAGGGGGGAAAATTGAATTTGTATTGAATTTGTTAAGTATATCTATTGGGTCTTTTAAGAAGTGGTTTAATCCAACAGAGACATTTGGGCGTGCGACGTTGTGGGTTTGAAGTCCTAACGTTAAACACAGTAGGTCCACAAGAACACTTTTTTGGTTAGACTCGGGTATCAGACACACCGACGTTCAGGTAGAGGTTTGTATATAAGTATTTGAATAAATGAATGACTAGAGGAGAAACCCAGGGGAAATTTGTTCAGCGGCTGCTGTAGGGGAACAGGAGCAATATAACTCACTTTCCTTTGCAATTTCCCACTGTTGTTCTTTCCTATTTTTCTCTTCATATTTTAAAACCGCCTCTTCTCCCCGTCTCTCGCTCTCTCTGTCTCTCTCTCTCCCTCTCTCTCTCTCTATTTTTTTTTTATTCCAATTTAAATAAATTGGAATAAAATGCTAAAAATATTTGTTGTCATCACCAGTTAGTGAGTCAAGTTTATTTGTATTGCACCTTCCACAGGCAAGAAGTCACAAAGTGCTTTTTATCACCAGTTCAAATGATAAATTCAAATCATGTAATTGAATTGTCTTTGTGCATGTGTGTGTGTGTGTGTGTGTGCTGCCCATGCCTGTGTGCGTGCGTGCGTGTGTGTGTGTGCTGCCCATGCGTGCGTGCGTGTGTGTGTGTCTGCTGCCCATGCCTGCGTGTGCGTGTGTGTGTGTGTGTAGCTGTAGTGAAGACTCCTCCCGGTAACCTGTGGCTCCTGGCGGTGCTGACCCCGGTGGTGCTGCTGCTGGTGGTGTTGGGCATGGTGGCCTTCATCCTCTGCAAGAGGAACCGGGTCATCTTCAAGACCAGCGCCTTCAGGACCTTCAAGTCTCGCTCCAAGGTGACAACCACCTCCACCTGTTGATAAATGACCATCGCTATTTATCATATCTAGGAGACGTGTGTCAAACACAAGGCCTGGGAGCCAAATCAGGCCCTCGGCCAAATGGCGTTCATTTTGGCCTTCTTCTTTAACTCCCCGTGGTGCGCTGAACTACAAGTCCCAGCATGCACTGTAAACGTGCTGCTACGTGAGGGCTGTGCGCTAATTTGCCTCAATTTTGGGATATGGCCCCTGCACAGAGTTTACCACCCCTGATCTATCACTATATACTATAACTTTTTTTTTTATATGTTATTTATATTACTGTACAACTGTGACTAAGCTATTACCATCATTATGATATTTGTATTAGTCCTATTGATAGTGACAGTAATAGTAATAGTATATTCCAATCACTATTAAGGTAACCATAACTTTAACTACTACTTATTGTTTTGGGGGGAAGCGATTGTTTGTGTTTCTTCAAGAGGCCAACGGAGGACAGTGGGAATAATGACATCATGTTCACCATGGCCCGAGCCACTTGTTCCCCTGCCTGCTCAATGGTCCGTGGTCAGCGGTAATCATGCTTACTGTAATGACCAATCGGGCGTGAGGACTGAAAAGGGCACAACATGCTGCAAGTGTGTCTAAATCAGACAGTTTACTATAAAAAAAAATAATGTTTTGACTAAAACGGCCTAATTGAGGTTGAATCCCGACAGAAAAGTTCAGATTAACATGATGTTTCCGGAAAAAAAAACATCCTTGCTTCTTCGCAACACGGTTTCCACGAGTTGAGTAGCAACCATTGGTTGTGAAACCCCAGATAGAGAGGCTAGCTCACCAGCTAGCCGGCTACTGCTCCATCCTATTCCACTCTTCCCTACTAATACTCCCCCATTCACCTCTCTCCTCGTCTAGACGTCGTATCGAAGGGAAGGCAGTTACCACCATCAGGTACATCAATGGAGTGATGGGTGTGGTGGTGATGATGTCCCCTGCTGACTGACTAACTGACTGACTGACTAACTGACTTAATTAACCCCATGACCCATGAGCTCAACTGACAGACGAAATGACACGATGACTAACGATCCGATGCCAAAATGACTTTGTGAATGAACACCATTGACTTGATACGGTCGCACTATACTGTAAAAGACCAACGTAGCGACTCGTGAAGGTTTAACCGACAGACCGGAGGACTGACTCACCCAATGACTATGGCTCTGCTTGTGTGTGTGTGTGTGTGTGTGTGTGTGCGCGCAGTGTGTCAGGTTGTTATCAGTCTGGATTCTTGGCGGGATTCGCTTCTTTGCTATTTATGTATGCATGCCTGCGCTGCTCCTTGATTGTCGCAGGGTGAATTCCTGCATGCGGCCGTCATTTTGTGGACACAGCATTTGTCATCGTCCTCATTGGTGCGGTAAAGAGAGAGGAAAAGGGGGCAGGAAGAGAAAGGGGCAGGAGGTTAGGAATGGCGGATGATGCCAAATACAAAGTACTCAAACAGACATTTGATGCTGTGTGTGTGTGTGTGTGTGTGTGTGTGTGTGTGTGTGTGTGTGTGTGTGTGTGTGTGTGTGTGTGTGTGTGTGTGTGTGTTCCTGGTCATCCCTAGCCTGACATCTCCAGACCGCTCTGCAAATGCATGTTAGTCCCTCTCGGTTTGATTTCAATAGGGTGTTATCAATGGGTGCGGACCACAATGCATCTGTGTTGACTCGAACGTGATGGCGGGGGGGGGGACACATATGCCGGAGCAAATAAAACATGAGCTTCGCGGATTCATCCGGTTCCCGGGATAGAGCGCCGAAGCAGAAGGAAATAATGTCTATAATATAATATATAATAATGTGAACACAACTAGATATTTAGTTTTTGAATTCGGTTTGCAGTGGGCACAACCCAAGAGATTTGCTACAAACTTGTTGAAACAGCTACACCTCGATGCTCCTGTTAAACAGTGCAACAACAACAACAACAACAACAACAACAACAACAACAAGATACCCACTAAAGTGGTTTCCAGAACAAATCCAAGGAGGCCATTTGTAATGGATGTGACACAAAATGTCACCCGATATGTGGATATGCCCCACTATGCAGAGCCTCGGCTGTGTGTGTGTGTGTGTGTGTGTGTGTGTGTGTGTGTGTGTGTGTGTGTGTGTGTGTGTGTGTGTGTGTGTGTGTTGACAGGTCATTGGAATTGTGTGGTGCTGCAGATACATTTGGATTATTTACACTGGTGCATAAACACGGTTGAGTGCTAAATGTGCATGGTAGTGAGTTTTTCTTTTATTGCTCACTGCTTGCAAACTAGACCCCATTCCCCAACACATAGACACACACACGCACACACACACACCCTGCCAACTCAATCCACAGAACATTTTGCTGGGGCTACGTTAAGTTTTGTTTTGGCTTGTAAAGGTTTATGCTTCTTGTCTTTTGAGGGAGGCGGTATCATATATTAAAGGACGGCTTAACCCAAGCACTTGTAAACGGCGCAGTGAGACTGTGTTTACGCTCCACTCATCACACACTGATGCATACCTACAAGTACTGTTGGCTTCTCTTAGAACAGTTGATCTAAGTTGATCTCTGCCTGTGTGTGCGTGTGTGCGTGCGTGCGTGTGCGTGTACCTGTGTGTTTAGTGATCTGCTAATCAACTAGTGCCAGCCAAACAGGTTATCAGCCAGGACAGCCTTAAGCTGCAGATCAATTGCGGAGGTTTATCGTAGGTCTGCATGTGTGTTCAGGCATTAGGTGGCCCCGGCCCTTCTCAAACACCCTGGCCGGCCCCATCGGGGGGGGGGGGGGGGGGGGGGGGGGGACTTTTTGCCTTCATCATAAATCGATGTGATATGAAATACATGACTGCGCTGCATGTGTGAAGATGAGGATGAATCGCTAAGCGAGAGCCTTAAGCTCAGAGCACACGGTCTCGTCGGGAGTGCTATATGAAGCAGGGGAAATCGGCCCCTGACACGGACACATACGCAAACACAAACGCACACACACACACACACACACACACACACACACACACACACACACACACACACACACACACACACCCACCCCTTCCAACTCCCCAGCTGTCCTTATAGGACAGAAGTGTGTGGAGTGCTCCTGCTGCTGCTGTCCTCCAGATCCACTTGCACTGAATATGTATCAATACGACCACAGGGGAGCCAGGCACACACACACACACACACACACACACACACACACACACACACACACACGGTCCATCTGCTGTCCCTCACCAAGTGCTGCTGCTGTTGCTAGGGTGTTAAAATTAGACCAGCAGCGCTGAGGCTTCGGTCTGCACACAAGTCAGATAAAAAATAATTAATAAATAAAATAAGGACAGCAGTGTAATTTGCTTCTGAATTGCCTGCCATCTCTCTCTCTCTCCCCCTCTCCCCCCCCTCTCTCTCTCTCTCTCTCTTGCTCTCTCTCTCTCTCCCTCTCTCTCTCTCTCTCTCTTGCTCTCTCTCTCTCTCCCCCCCTCTCTCTCTCTCTTGCTCTCTCGCCCTCTGTCCTTCTCGCTCCCTCCCTCCCCTTCTCCCCTCCTCTTCCCCTCTCCCCATTGCTCATTCGCTCCATCAGGGTATGAGATGAGCCCCCGACACGGCCCTCCGTCCGTCTCCTGACAGGGAGATAGATACATCTTCCCCATCCTGCCCCCCCCCCCCCCAGTGTGAGGCCCCCCCCCAGTGTGAGGCCCCCCCCCAGCGTGAGGTCCCCCTCTGCGGTCTTCATCATCCAGCCAGAGCCCTTCAAGCCGGGGTGAAAGACGGCCATTTATTAAGTCAACACTCTTGTCAGTGGGACTTAGGGGGCGAGAGAGAGAGAGAGAGAGAGAGAGAGGGAGAGAGAGAGAGAGAGAGAGAGAGGAGGAGGGAGATGAGGGGAGAGCAAGCATCTTTGAGGGAAAAGCATGATATGAGAAAAGAAAAGTGAGAAAGCTGGATGGAAATTGTAAGCAAGGGCGAGAGAGACGACAAAAAGGTTGATTGTTTGGGGAATTAATCTTGCTTGACAATCATGGGTGCGTGAAATGCAACACTTCTCAATTATAGAGAAATGAGAAATGTATTTAGTAAAAAAAAAAAACGTACCTGCAGCACCTTTGAAGCCAATGATTGAAAATGACTGGCCTAAGCTTTTGTGAAGGAATGTCGCAGTGTGCTTCTCCTTTGTTTCAAGGTGAATGTCAGCACCTTTTGGTTGATCCATACGGTCCCGGCCAGCGGGGGGTCACCGAGGCGTGACCCCCGGTGTAATGACGGGAAGGGGAAGATCGTGTCATGCCTTTATAAAACGGGAGGTCCATTGTGTCACGCCCTCATGTGTGTTCACTACTCAATAATCCATAATATCTAATGCCTTTTGGTCACTGGCTATATTTAGACCGGCACATAACACTCAGTACAACCCACTGTCTCAGCCTTGTCCCCTCACCCACCCCAAACACACACACACACACGCACACACTAAACCTGTGAACATCGTATGCAATCAATGTCACCCTGCTCCATTCATTTCTACCAGGCTAGGGTCTGAACTGTTAATGTACATCATGTACGTCAGTATGAGACACACACATGTACACACACACACACACACACACACAAACACATGCACAACCATGCGCACGCACACACTTATATGTGTGTGTGTGTGTGTGTGTGTGTGTGTGTGCACGTGCTCTCTCTGAGCCACATAGACTAGCCCTCGGGCGGCATGAGAGAGAGCAGACAGAGGAGATAGTGGAATGGATGACTTATACATTTTTAACTCTCGTTAACGCCGACATATCTTCACACGCACACACTGGGAATTGAACATGCATCATCGGATGTTTCACAACGCCTTTTATGGTGGGCCTTAAAGATCTGAAATCTGGGTTTCTTCCTCCACTTTTGTTGTGTAACTTAAATCCCCTCTCTCCTCCCTTCCCTCCCTACCCTGCTGGCCGTCTCTTTCTCACTCCCTTTCATCTGGATATGAATTGCAGATAATTTAGCAACACAAAGTAACAGACTGTGGCCCTGGACGATTTGATGCGTGACACATTGTCGGACGCCTCTGAAATGATTTATTAATTCATGTACTAATACCCCTGACTCGGTGAGCTGCCCATTTATTTTTTCATGACAAACCTGTGTTTGCAGACTGATAAGGTCCTCCTATTAGCGTTATCTCCACCCAGGATGGCTTTGCACAAGCACGTTTCTCTTAGTATGCAGGCGGCCATGTTGTGTTCACTATAATAGACCCGTCTGGATGATGGAAGAAGATGCCGGCTTTGGAGTCGGTCTGAAACTCTCAAAGCTGTGGAGATTAGTATTGGGGATGACCAGCCATTCCGCTGTCAAAACAGTCCTAATCACTACGCACTATATCCGCCCAAATGCCCCCAAGTAGTAGTGGAAAGTGATTTGGAATTTCTCCTCCAAATATTAAACCATGATGGCAAAGAAAATAAAAAAGCCTTTTCGTGTGCTGCCGTATTCAAACCGAATAGTGCTCTCACGGTGCGGAGCGAAGTGACACTGAGGCGCTGACATTCTAAGAAAAGTCCGGTCACAGCAGATGTCAAACCAATTGACTGCCTGATGAAGTCTTCCCCCCACCCCCCTACACACCACACACACACTAACACACACACACACACACACACACACACACACACACACACACGCAGGCTGTTGTGTTCTGTTTGCTGTCTCCCCTGCTCGTGTGCCACCGTTCCGTAGTAGAAAAGTGCCAACCAGACAACCAGAGGAAAAAGCACCTCCCTGTTCCTCAGTGTTGTGATTTGTTTTGCCTTCATATTTAATTGATAGTCTTAATACAAAGAGGGCTCCAGGGAATATAAAATCCATATCATTTGTTTTGTGAAGTGAGGAGGCTAACTAAAGTGAGAGAGATGTTTAGCTTTTCTGCTGACAATTAACTTCAATTTTGTGCCTTGGCAGAAACGTTGTCTCTTCTTGTCAGCCTCAATCATTCTGTGTTAAGCTACAAAGCGTCGTTATTGCTATGCCGTTGTAATTCCATGCGCAGCTGACCTCTTCACAACAGCAACATTTGTATTGCGGCTGCATGCCAGTGTTTCGTCGATTAGTATTCAATATTAGTTCATGCAGCGTTTGCTTTTCTCATCAACGATGCAAAGAATGTGCTGATGTATTACTGCGGGATTATTTGTGTGTTCATGTCATGGCATGAGAACATTTGTTGAATTACATCCTCTGAAAATGCATTCTAAAAAATCACGAGTGAGGTATACATGGGTGTGTTACTTGGGTGGATGTTTGAGATGTTTGATGTCCAAAAGTCGTTGAGGCTTTAATCCGTAATGAGGTGACCTCTGATCATTCTGTTCTGACTTTTACAGCCGGTCCAAGGTTTTGACTACGCCAAGAAGCACATTGGTCGGCCCGGAGATGAAACCACCTCTGTTACCAAGGAAACGCTGTTGCTGGCCCTCCCAGCGCGGGATGCTCCATTGTCATTGGAAAGGAAGGGCTACCAGGACGGGACAGCCAATAAGAGGCCTTCGTCCACTGACATGCACAAAGGAGGGTAGGGATGATCTGAGTGTTTATCTGTGATGCTTATTTTAGTGGACTTTTTATTCTGATTGTTAGTTTTATTCTTTGAACATGTATGTGTTATATATACATATATGTACTGTATATAAATGCCTCTGAAAGGTTCTGTTATACATATCTATGGTCTCTGAAATCTTCTCTGTTTTAAGTATCTACGACCTCTGAACTCTTCAACATGTAAATGTTCTACATGTCTCTGGAATCCTCTGTGTTCTGCATATTCATCGTTTCTGAAATCCTCTATGTTCGACATGTCTACGTTCTCTGAAAGGCTTGTGCTGTGTTTAGTTAGCAAGTGAAAAACCATTGTCATGGATTTTGCTAGCAGCTGTCGAATTCATTCAACAAGATCTGGAACGCAAAACTGGGCTTTGTCTCTGCAACTCGTGTTTGACATCAGCCCACATAGAGTGATCCACACACTTGAGAGTCTGACAACTCGCCACGTACCTCTCCAAGTCTGCAGATGACTTTTTTGTAACCTTACGCAGCAGCAATGGCTGTGAAACGTCCGCTAATGTTAACCCGACGTAAACCCGATGCAGAACCAAAACAGGTTTCCGGCTGCGTCGAAGCGACTGCGTGGTCTTTGCGTTGCATCAACGTGGAACCATAACGAAGCCTTTACATACTTACATACTTACATACATACCTGCCGTGAGATCACACGAGCAAGGCTCCCATCCCTAGCATCAGACGGGTTAGGCTCACTGGCATTCAATGTATTTGTGTTGTGTTTGTCCCATTCGTTTAGCTAAGAAGCTATCAGTTAGCCGGTATAATAACGATGCACTTGTTCCAGTGAACGGGTGAAATTGGAATAGCTTGCTGTTCGAGGAGCAAATGGGAATGCTTGCATTAAACAGGAGTGCACTTTAGTTTATAGCTCTTCGATGTTCAACCCCTGGCCCATTTTCAGATCATTTCCAGAGCCTGTTGTCAGTTTCCAATGACTAGTGATGACCAGAGGCAACAATCAGCAGAATAGAAAAGTAAATAAGGCATAAATGTTTATTAATAATGATGTAATCAACAGCCTCAATTCACACACAAACACAAACACACATGCACACACACACACACACACACACACACACACACACACACACACACACACACACACACACACACATGCGCCCACACATGCACACACACACCCATAGGGAGAACGTGTTTGAGAAAAACACAGTCAAGGTCAAACTGAATTCCAATATATTTTCATATATTTATAAACCACTAAAAGAATGATCTATTGCCTTTTTTTGTTTTAGTGGTTGACCAAGCCATGCATATTCATAAGCATGGCTAAAAGTCGTGCCATGGGAGGCATTAAGCGGAACAGTGAACGTGTAAATGGCTGTAGAGAGCTTTGTTGTGTGCATTGTAACATAATCAGCTTACAAAATGGACTCGCAATTGAATCGTTTGGGGGGAAAGGCTATGCAGTGTGCACATAGGAATACAGTGGTTAGCCATAGGGCTAGCACAGGAATAGCATGGTTGAACGACATCATCCTTTCAACAAATAAAGGATTTAAAAAAACGCTAAGTACCAAATGTTACCAAATGTACACAACAGCGCAACAAGAGGTGGAATGGAAATAGGTCTTATTCCAAGAATGGGCGAGAGAGGTAAGGGACAGAGAGAGAGAGACAGAGAGACAGAACGAGATAGAGAGAGAAAGAGAGGGATAAAGAGAGGGAAAGAGATTAATTGCAGTGAGATAATTTCTCAGAAGGAGTATCCAAACTAATACAGCAATGGGGGGTGGGGGGCAGACAAACAGGATGTGACCTACCTATGTGACCTATCCTCACTCAAACAGCCCTCTAATTGTTTGTCTCGATGTGCAACACATGGTAATCCGTGCTTTGCTCGCCAATGTTTTTTTAATCGCTGAAACAACATCCCTAACGCACACACTTTTTACACACATGTCTGTCAGTTGACAGACGTGTGTGTGTGTGTGTGTGTGCGTGATGCAGACGTTCCACCTTCCAATCTGATAGCCCCTGGCTGTGTGTGTGTGTGTGTGTGTGTGTTTGTTTGTGGGTGTGTGTGTGGTTGTGATCCAGACCGCACCACCTGTGACAAAATACATGGCCTGGGGCTATTTGTGTGTGTGTGTGAGTGTGTGTGTGTGTGTGTGTGTGTGCGTGCGCGTGCGCGTGTGTTTGTGACTTGCGTGTGCATTTAAGTGCACGTGTGCAAAATCTCAAATCCTTTCCTACACGTACAAACAAATCGCCCCCTAATCTCCTTTTGCGTCTCTGCCTCTCCCTTTACCTCTCCTCTCATCCTCCTCCTCTCCTCGCCCGTCTCCCATCTCCTCTTCCCTGTGTTGCCATGGCGACGGGCAGGCGGTTGCCGAGCGATGAGGGCGGCTCCATGTCGAGCGGTGGCTCCGGGAAGCTGAACACGGGCAAGTCGTCATCGACGCGCAGGACCGTCACAGCGGGCAGCGTCGTCGGCAGCAGCATCAAGACAAATGGCAAGGACGAGCTCTACAAGAGAGGCAATAACGGTGAGGGGGGGGGGGGGGGTGTGGAAGGATCAGTGTGTGTTAGCTCTGAGGGGACGGGGAGGAGGGGCGGGGGGGGGGGTGAGATTAGGGAAGGTAGAAGGGAGAGAGACGGAGACAGAAGATGCTACTAGTGGGGAAGGGGAGTATTGGAAGGTAGAGGTGGAAGTTGCTTCCGAGAAGGAGGAGAAAGAGGGCGGTGCAGGGAGGGAGGACTGAGATTTAGTGGGCGAACAGGAGGACAGTAGCAGAGTAACAGGTAACAGGAGATGTGGCACAACAGATCGAAAGGTTTGGGCTTGGCTTTTATAAAACATCCAACGCTTTCATCGATCGCTGCGCTTGCAAATCAGACTCCAGACGAGACCGGGCCGAGTTTACTTTTAGCAGAGCGCCGTGTTATATACTTCAGCAAAGTATGGCAAAACATTTCAAGGAAAAAAACATTTTATTGACGGATCCACTTGGCATTGCATCTCGTCCGTGTATATATCATGTTGACATGAATCCCCCGCGTCGCTCAGGCCTAGTTTATGCACAATGTAATCAAATCCTCGAATGACCAAATTGCATGGTCGATACAGTTTATCCCATGCTCATGGCCATTTTTTCACTTTGTCTTTAATGACAACATGAAATTATACCCTTATCCACCTACTGTTCACATCCATAAATACACAGATCTCTTTCAGATAGATGTTGTTAATGCCTGCATTATGCCCCTATTGCTGCACATTGGTGCAAATTATTGTCCACAACCAAGTGTCTGAATAATAATACCATCCATCCACTAACACATTTTTTAATTCTAGTTTAAACCTTGTATTCTACTTCCGCAACACCCACAGAATGTATAAGGTCAAAGAAGAGGCAAGAGATTTTATACAAGAAAGTGTAAGAAAACTAAGTGAGGCAGGTTTACAAAGCAGAAGTCTCTCATGATTCATTTCAGATTGAGTTCATGGTATACAATGGAATAAGAAATAATTGTCATTTATATACCCTTCGTTGATGTTTGAACCCATTGCTTTCCCTGTACCTTTGACCTTGTATGCATGACCTCTTGGCAGCGTTTTATAAGCAGAACGACTGGTGTGACGTCCATTTTAAGCTGCCACATTAGCAGCTTCTTATCAGCCACCTTTTAATCTCTCCTCTGGCGAAGTCTCTCCTAAGAACCTCCTCCCCAGCTTTCCCCCGCTTGGCGGAATATCCCTGCATGACAATGATGAGAGGGATTAGTTAACACTAGAGACCCGTCCGGCCCCGAGACATTACCCGTGTGATCACCATCGTCAGCCATGTTTAGGAGGGCAAAAAGTCAGAGCTAAATCTCAAGTTTCTCTCTAAGTCTCTTTTTATGTCTATATTTTTATCTCTATCAACTATCCTACTTTTCTACCTGATGTGACAATACAATTACATGGTAACAATTTACAATAAGGATAAATTAATTAATCGTTAAGCATTATTATTATGATGATACTAATGATACTAATATTATTATATTAGTATCATTACCTAACCGTTAACTTACCGTTAATTGACAGTACACTAATGGTCTTGTAATAATTGACTAATTCTGTTCATGTATAGTATTAATGGTATTAATGTTAATCAAGTTATTGTTGTTCATGTTAATCAAGGTATTGATTTATACATTATTGAATATGGTTTGGGTTAATCCTGACCTACTTATACACTACTAAGTACACTACTAAGAGTACCTTTCACTAACAATAACTACAATACAAACCCTAACCCTAACCCTAACCCACTACCCCTTACCCTGACGGCTATGCTAATGCTATATAATAAGGGTTAAAACTAAATACTAACTGTATGTAACTAATGTTAATTAATGAGTCATTAATGTACCCTAATTGCAAGGTGATACCGATGACATTATTTGAGATCATTTCATAAGATCAGCGCAGGTTGCACGTCATGCAAAGCTGCTCAGAATGGTGAGTGACCAAAGTGGTACTGATGGTGTCAGGGTCAGCAGTAATTCCTAGTTAGAAATGTCATGAGAATGGGATGAGAAGAGCAGCTCTTAGCACCATACAACACCACCCTTTAACCTGACCAACACTCTGCACAAAGGACTAGTTAGGCATGAGAGGGAAAAGTTCCAGTGCTCTTGGAGTTGTGTTCTCTTTTCTGAGCAGCATGGCTCAGTGGGGAGCTAACCAGAAGCCATTAAAGTCTTCAATGAGGCGCTCTGCCATGTGATATCAGCCAGGCAATGAGTCAGCGACACCGGGACCACAATCACAGCTCTGCACACGTTCATGCTCTCTCTCTCTCTCTTTCTCTCTCTCCCTTGCTCTCTCATTCTCCTCGCTCTCTATCTCCCGCTCTCTCTCTCCGCTCTGCATTTCCCAGCAGAAGCACACACACACACGCATGCACACACACACACACACACACAAACAAACACAAACACACACACTTAAACACGCACACACACAAACACTTGTTCAAATTCAATTCAATTCAAACAACTTTATTTATCCCAGAGGGCAATTCAATTCAGCAGTCCACAGACTAAACAAAATGTACACACAGACAAGAGACAAGACACAGGAGTACGTCAGAGAGAACACAATGGGCTGGGCAAGGAGTATACTGTTCGAATTTTAGACCAATGATCCAAATAATTAAATAAATAATAAATAAGTTTGAGACAATGATACCCAAGCAACAAACTGTTACAAATGTTCATTCCAAAGACTACTGTCGAGGTTTAAAAGCATGACAGCAGACGGGATGAAAGACTTTGAGTAATGCTTTGTTTTCCTGAGTGGTGCTACAAAGCGCCGGCCTGAAGGCATTAATCTGAATTCTGGGGAGAGGATGTGGTCATTTTGGTCAACTATTTTTTTAGCTTTTTGGACCACGCGCTTCTCCCAAAGGGAAAATAAGTCTTTCTGCCGAACTTATTATTATTTTGGAGCACACCTTCACAATACTGTTCAGGCTATTCTTGTCCTTCAAACAAAGACCATCGAACCTGCAAATAAATGAGAAGGTATACACGCACACACTCACGCAGACACACACACACAAACTCACTCAATTGTCCCTGTGTCTCCAAGCTCCAAGACTGATGGTCCGTGCGGATAACCGAGTTTGTACCTACCTGTACCTACACTTAAACACACACGCACACACACACACACACACACTTACACTTAAACACACAAACGCACACACAAACTCACTCGATTGTCCCTGTGTCTCCAAGCTCCAAGACCGATGGTCCGTGTGGTTACACACTAAGATCTTCTGAGACCAGAAGATCTGTTAATCTTCTGGTCTCTGTTTATCTGTTAATTATCCCCAGAGTCAACACGAAACATGGGGAAGCAGGATTTAGTTACTATGCAACAAATAGCTGGAATAAACTCAGGACTTAAAACTTGCCCCAACTCTGACAGCTTTTAAAACAAAACTGAAGACTTTTATGTTTGCTTTAGCTTTCTGCTAAATCTTAAATCTACAATGCTTTTTTAACTTTGCCTTTATTTTCTATTCTATTTTCTATTTTTTATTGTATTACTAACTTTGCCTTTATTTTCTATTTTTACCAGAGAGATACATGATCTGATACCAGAGTTAGTGTGGGTTAGAGTCCTAGAATCTGGGTTAGAGTCCCGACATGGATAAGGACCAAGTTCCTTTAGGTCAGGTTAGAGTCCCGACATGGATAAGGACCAAGTTCCTTTAGGTCAGGTTGGAGTCCCGACGTGGATATCAGAGACTGTTGATCTTAAAATGCTTTCTAAAATGCTTCTTTTTTTTTTCTATTTTATCTATTTTACTTTTTTTTTTTTTTTTCTTTTACTTACTTTTTTCTTTCTTTTACTTACTTTTACTTCTTTTATTGTATGACAATGTTTATCTGTGAAGCACTTTGAGTCTGCCTTGTGTATGAAAAGTGCTATATAAATAAAGTTGCCTTGCTTTGCCTTGCCTTAACCGAGTTTGTACCTACCTGTGACCACCCACCCCCGCCCGCCCCCCTGCCCCCCCCAGATCCTTATGAAGACCACTCGGGCTCCCTGCGTCTGATCACCATCAAGCCCATGACGGCCCAGCCCACCTACTCCTACCCCTCCTCGTCCTCCCACAGCCAGGACTCTGTGGTCGTCAACGGGGAGGTGAGCTCCAACAAGGCCCTGTGGGTTCAGGACCCCAGAGACTGGGTTACAGGTCGGTGGGTGGGTGTGGGGGAAGGGATGGCGGTGGAAAAGGGTCCCGCCTGACGTGAAGTTAGCTTTATTTTTTTGTAAAAAAAATGTCATTGTTTTGTTTCTCGACATCTTATTATGTGTCATTCGACCATGTTTCCAAAAAATAAAAATAAAATGACACAAAATAATGATAACCATAATCATAGTTTAGTTCATTTTCTAACAAAATGATAGTGAGGGGAACATGAGAGTAGACCGTGTCCTGTGAGAGTGCCGTGTGAGAGCGGTGAGTCCATCTCAGTAACAAAGGCTCGGACGTACTTGTGGGACATATATACATAGTGTGTATGTCTACTTATTGTGTGCTAACAAACACACACACACACACACACACACAGAGCCAGCATTAGCTCTAGGTGTTTTCTTTGAAGATTAAATGTGAAGCAATTTGTCAACCTACCAGAGATTATAAGCGCTGACATTAGCATATGTGACGCTGGGATTGTGTTGGGGTGTGTAGTCTCCTTCGGCTTCAAAGTTTTCTTCCATTTTTTCCTAAACCTTTGGCTGAATCTCGTTTGCATAATCCCTGCGAAGCAATGATGTGCCTCGTGCTTCCTCCATGCCTACCAGGGACATTTCCCCCCTCCCACACTTTAAGAAATTCTATTTTTGTACCCCCCACCAAAATAAAATTTCTGAGTGAAAAATGATATCAAAATGCTGTCGACCACACAAAATCTTTCCAAACCGCATGGAAGTGCACACATACTGTCTCCGAAGCATCACACCTTGATATTGGGTTCTACATGGCCCTTTCATGGCCTGCTGGAATCGCTAAGACATGTGAAAGGTCTATATGCAGCAGAATGATGTTGTATTGTGACATTCTGAATATTGGAGAGGTCCCCCCCAGAGCCCACATTATGGTCTGCTCCACACGTATCAATAATGCTTCCTACGGCCTGTGTGTGTGTGTGTGTGTGTGTGTGTGTGTGCGTGTGCGTGTGTGTTTACGTGTGTGTGTGCATATGCGTGTGTGTCTGTGTGCGTGTGTGTGTGCGTGCATGTGCGTGTGTGTGTGTGTGTGTGTGTGTGTGCGTGTGTGTGTGTGTGTGTGTGTGTGTGTGCGTTGCAGGCCAATCACAGCGGGCTGAAGCAGAAGTCTGACATCGAGCACTACAGGAACAAGCTGCGTCAGAAGGCCAGGAGGAAGGGCTACGGGGAGTTCTCGCTCTCCGGCAGCGGCAGCCATGCCCACGCCCAGCGGGACGCCAGGCACGGTCGCCACGACAACGGGCTCAAGGAGCCCATGACGGCGGAGGAGAAACGGGCCTCCTTTGCCGGATGCCATAAAGGGTAAGGTCCCTGGCGTTCCAGGTCAGAGTTCATCGTGAAAAAATCATGTTTGTCGTGACTGTTCTCAGTTCTTGTGAGATGATTTTTGGGGGGTCACCATATTTGCAAAATGTCTTAAATGTTGAATTCTTCCATAAAATATAGCAGCAGAGACACCTTTTATCATACAAAAGCCCACAGCAATGGTTTATTTAGTATGCCAAGGTTCATTGGGTCTCTGATAACTAAAGTTAAAAAAATAAGTTGCGAGCACATTTGAAATTCGTCGCCATGGTAACGTGCCTGATCATCCGCAATGTGTGATGGTGATACTGTTAGCTCACTGGTGCTAGACTTGGCGTGTGGCTTGTACGTGGTGGGTGGCGGTGAAGATGGAGAAAAAGACACCGATGGAGAAGAAGACGCAACAGCAGTGTGTGTGTGTGTGTGTGTATGTGTTGTTGTGTTGGTGTGCGTGCATGTGAATGCGTGTGAGTGTGAGTGTGAGTGTGTGTGTTTGTCTGTGTGTTGGTGTGTGAGTGTGTAGGTGTGTGTGCGTGTGCATGCATGTGCGTGAGTGTGCGTGCGTGTGTATCTGCGTGTGCACATGCTGACTGTGTGTGTGTGTGAATCAAAATATTGGATCAATATTGCCTACTGCACAATACTATCCGATTATATATATACAGTATATATCATCAATAACATGAACAATATAATATTGTTCAACACTTTTTAATCATTGCACTGATAATGCTGGTATTATGATCCTTCAAACATGGACGACACCAGCCCCCTTTCAAAGAGATCCCATCGTAGGACAAACACAGATGTTCACAACCGATGACATTAATTAAACAAATTCAGCCTTATGAGCAACACCAAGTCCGTCCGCCCACCACGGTGGAATGGCTCTATTGTGGTGCAAACGTCCCATCACTCACACGCAGTCGGGTCAAGGCAGCGTAGCTGAATGCTGGCCGTGTGCGTTGCCTCCACCCCACAGGTACTCCCACCGGGAGCCGGCCTACTGGAGCCGTCAGTCCCTGAGCAGCGCCAGCCCGGTGGAGACGGAGATGGACCTGCTGGTGCTGCGGGAGCGCTCGCGCAGGGGCATCCGCAACAACGGCTACGACGTGAGCGCTCTAGAGGGATGCAGGGCTGGGCGGGTGGGTCCACGCACGGTACAGCCGGACAGCCCGATCATGGATGGATGGTTGGATGGATGGACGGACAGCTGCGTGGATGGGTGGAATCGCGGATGATTGTTATTTGTTTCTCGGTTCGTTTCTTTGTGTCTTTCTCTCGGATGCACTTTGCATATAAAATGAGCAATGTATCTTTTCAATCTCAAAGGATAAAGTTAAACCTCAACCTCCCTTCCTCTCTCTCTCTCTGTCTGTCTCTCTCCTTCAGGCTCTCTTTCTGAGTCCCTCTCCCTCGCTGACATTAACTCTTGAAGCACCTCGATTTGAGACCCAGTAAATTATAATTAAAGAACCTCTCTTCAAACTTTTGAAAAAGCTGCAGCCCACAGAAAAAGTGGAAACATCAAAAAGATTAGAGGGAAAAAGAGAGGGAAATTGGTTAAAGAGGGGGAAGATTGTCAGACAGATGGCAAGGCCGGCAACAAAAGGAAATTATATAGGAACGATCAAGAGAAGCCAGGGGAACGCAGTCTCACTCTCTCTCTCTATCTTACTCTCTCTCTCGCGCTCTCTCTCCTACTGCAGTAGTGCGCGCAGCAACCATGGGTCTTAGCTGAATTTAAATGAGCTTGAATATGATTACTGCCTATTCACACATTTAAATTGGAAACTTGATAGCTCGTTAATAGCCTTGAATATGCTGATCAATTCAAAATGCCTCAAGTGGTGTGTGAGTTTGACCGTATGTGTGTGTGGCCATGTGTATATAATGTAAGTGTTCTGACTTTAGGTGCAGGCGTGTGTGTGTGTGTGTGTGTGTGTGTGTGTGTGTGTGTGTGTGTGTGTGTGTGTGTGTGTGTGTGTGTGTGTGTGTGTGTGTAACTGCAGTGCATCAGTGGTTCGGTATGTTGTATATGTTGTACCTTCTTATTGGCTGTGCTATGGAATTAGCTTTGTATTGTGCACTATACAACTGGTCTCATATGTATGATTATTGTGAATATAATGCATCATTCTTGTTGATGTGTGGCTCTTAACTTGCTTATGATTCCAAGTCACCTTGACTCAGGAAAACTAATATGTATGCATCTTTGTGTGTGTGTGTGTGTGTTTGTTTCCGTGTGCGTGCGTGCGTGTGTGTGTGTGTGTGTGTGTGTTCTCCACACAGGGAGAGGCAGAACCGTTTGAGGAGACCAACGTGGACCGCCTCATGACCTCGCTGGGCTTTGGCGGCGGCGGCGGCGGCGGCGGAACGGGCAGCACCAGGAACGGCAGCCTGGGGGTCAAGGGTCACCGCGGCTCAGACTCCTCCACGCTCAGCTCCCAGCCCTCCATCGACGAGGTCCGCTCGCAGATGCACATGTTGCTAGGCAACGCCTTCAGCCTAGGCCCCCCGGACCACGACCCCCCGTCGCCACCGACAAGGTGAATCGCCGCCCAGAAAAAAAAGGCTTGTGTTGTGTGGTTGACGTGTGTCGCGACAAACAGCGCGACAACACAAAAACCACACAACCACACAACCACCCACTCGGCTGGTGCAGCCGGGAGAGGTCCTGGACGAGTCGTGTCTGTGGACAGTGATGCCGCTCCTCTTTAACAGAGCTGCATCAGGGTCCTATGGTTCGCCAGACCCAAACCCGTATGCTGCGTGAGCGGGATGTCTTTTGTTCACTCTGGTACTCTTCACGTAGGCGAGAGCAGCCGGTTCGCATCATGACTGTGGGATAACTGCGGAATGCAAACTATATATATTTTTTGCAATCCAATCATACTGACCACGAGTGCACGCCTACGCTGAAAGAAACGCATCTCCAGTCTGTGTGTGCTGCTTCAGTTCAGACCGAGGGAACACACACACACACACGCACACACACACACACACACACACACACACCCGACGGCCTTCATCGTCATATTGCTGAGAGTTGAGGCTGAGTTGAGTCTGACGCTGATAGAATGCTGCATATACAGACAGTGCTTTTAATGCAGCCTGTATCGCAAGAACCAGAAGCCCCATTCCAACAGTGCCTTTATAGCAAACGCTGCAGACACAGACCGCTGCTGTTTGATGCACGGCTTTGATGTGAAAGGGCTTTGCATCATGAGTTGTCTCCTTAAGAACTTCACGTCTACATTATTTCCATTTTACACCATGGGGTGATATAAACAATGTGGGTAGGGACCACAGTGTTCTGGATGTCAGGGAAGAAATTCAGCGCTGCTATGCTGAGCTCTACGCACCACCCGAACTGGATGGTGTGTGTGTGTGTGTGTGTTGTGTGTGTGTATAACCATCTCTCTATGCCCCTACAACAGCAGCCACCATCGCTACAACCCCCACGCCCACAGCGCGTACAACCCGGCCCACACCGCCCCCTACTGCGGGGGGGTGACCAGCGCCCCCGGCACCATGAACCAGCCCTGCGGGGGGCGCCAGAGGAGCGCGCCCGGCTACGGGGACATGCACCAATGTAGCCTGCCAAAACCGGTCAGTGCGGTGCACCATCCGTTTATGTGTCAATCAGTGTGAGCTATGCCTTACTACAACGCCATGCGTTTCATCAGACAAAATGTGCTGAGCTCGGGATATTTGAGTCGCACGTTTCAGGACCAACCCGCTCATCGGACGGATGTTTTTATTGTTATGAATTAATTTGTGTGTGTTTGTTCTGTTGTGGCCGCTGCAGGGTTTCAGGTTCACTCAGCTCCCTGACATGGGCATCGGGTCTCCCCCTCCACTGATCCCCTCGCGACCCGGACCACCCCCGGGGACGTCCGTGAGGCGGTAGGACCTGCAACACACTCACACACACGCACACTCACACACACGCACACACACGCACACACACACACGCACACTCACACTCACACATGTGCACACTCACTCACTCACGCTCACGCTCACGCTCACTCTCACACACTCACACACACACTCACACACACACACACACACACACACACACACACATAAGAACACTATGCCAAAACTTTAAATACCTCAACCTACAGAAATGTGACTTTAACACAGATAGCCCCACTCGATGAAAAGCCATTACTGGAAGGTTCTACTGTTTTATAAGTGCTTGACGAGGTGAAGAAGCTCTTCGGCAATCAGCAATCATGGAAATACAACAAGGGGTGGAGTCTCAGCGTTGTTTCAGTGGGTCCGCTCTATCCTGCCGCTGGATTAACTCCCACTGTTGCTTCCCCTGCCAGTGGTATTTATGCACGTTGAAAATTGTGTAATGGAGTCACCTAATGGATTCATTAGCCTATGCCATCCACAATTACCCGATTGGACTGTTCCTGTACAGCCGAACACGACTTGACAAGCATGATGCAGTGCCGCTAATGACATTGTCCTTGGTGTGTGTTGTTGTGATACTGCGTCACTGTGCGTTCGGACTGGCCTTACAGGTCCTGGCTTCACAATACGGGACCGCCCAATGAATGAAAGACTGCGAGTGAGCAGAAAATGTACGGCCCGCCTTATGGTCTCATTTAAGATTCATTGTAGTTTATATCAAATGACAGCGAGTGCAGCGTCGTCTTAAGTGCACACAAACACACATGCCCTAATGGTTGTATTTAATGGCTGCCAATGCTGCATCTGGAGGCTGTCACTCACTGTCTTTATGGGATATTTTTGTTGCTATGACTATGAGCCAGTGGGGCTCTGATTTGTACTTAAAACACAGACTTGTTCTCCACAGAACCGCGGCTTGGTGCCTTTTGTTGTCCTCTGTCAGCTCTCTCCCTCTCTCTCAGTCTTCCCTACCCCTCTTCCCCTTTATCTCTCTCTCTCTCTCTCTCTCTCTTTCTCTTTATGCTCTCTCTTTCTCCCCCTCTCTCTCCCCTCCCTTTCTCTCTCTCTCTCTCTCTTTCTCTCTCTCTCTCTCTCTCTCTCTCTCTCTCTCTCTCTCGCTCTCTCTCGCTCTCCCCTTCTTCATCTTTCATTAAGTTCTTGGATCCAAGCCCATACGTGAGGCCGCATATCGTTTGATCTCCAGAGCTTCCTCATCTATAGTGCTGTTGCCTTGGCGTCCACCGCCAGCACCACGTGCACTTCAGCACCACTGCAGTGACGGATGACTTCCCAGTCAGTCGTCAGCCCTTAGTTTCTGGTTCACATTTTGTGGCAGGGGAAGTCTGCCCCCTAGTGGACAAACCGTGGATCTATCGCGTAACAGCCCAGGGATTTTAGCGGGATAAGAATAGGAAATGATGATGAATTCCAATTTGCACTTGGTTCCAATTTGCCAACCGTGGTTCTAAAATAGAGTGGATTATTTTTTGACCAAACGGCCAGCTTGTGTTATCTGGTGGGTGACCTTTGGCTGGTGGTCAGACTGCAGTGTTTGGGCTGTCCTTCATTAGGCATGCTGGAGAGTGCACAGTGCATTTAGAATGCAGCCGGGCCATAAAATCGCACCTGGTGGCTGGGTCGTCTCTCTTCGTCTCAAAGCCAGTGATCAGACGCCCAGTCCACGTTGTGTTCAGAACATCTGAGACACTGATCGCCCTTGAAGACTAGACAGCAATGTGCTCTCTTCAGGCAGTGTTTTGACCCTATGAGAACGCAGCACCTTTATTATGTATATGTACACATGCCATTACAGATGGAATACATTCAATTCTTGCTGTTTATTGTAGTTCCCCAAAGTTCAAAGCACATTAGCTCCATTCTGCTTCACTGTCGTCTAAGTAGAAGTGTACAGTGATTGTTCACTTGCTTCGTTACGTAGCCAGGAGTGAAAATAGACTCCACCCATTATATCGGCTTTAAAAAAATAGAAGGAAATCGATTGACTGTAAAAACGTGTGATTTCTGATATCCATCACTTTAAGATCATTCACCTGTGTGCGAATGTGTGTACAAGATAAGGACAATAAGCACTATCATGGAGTCATATCAATGATCATTGAAAGCAAGAGAAGTCGATAGCATACAGTTATCATTGATAATGGAGGGCAGGTGTTCCTCTGAGAGATGAAAGATAAATTACCACAGCCGCTATATCATCAACACTCATTGACATAAATATGATGGGACTTTCTTGTATTGTATTTGTATATCATTCCTTGCATTATATCTGGTTAAATGTTTTTGTTCTCTCCTCTGGACAGATCCACTCCAGATGTGAGTTTGAAACCCCGCGTGACAGAGGCCTCTGAGCAGCACAACGGTGGCCCCTACCAACCACTGTCCCGCACCCCCTTTCCTGCTGTCACGGTTGACCAGTCCATTAGCAGCTACTCAGGTGTGTATGTGTGTGTGTGTGTGTGTGTTTGTATCTGTCTTCCTTCAGAACCACATTGACCCTGAACAGCAGGTAGTCTCACATCTTGAATACTCTAGAGTCTGACAGCAGCTATCAGGCTCTCTCACTTTCTTTCGCATAATTTTTGTTTCGACCAATCATGTTGCTGGAGGCAGGCATCTATAAACGCTTAATTGGCTGGCGGCGAACACAAGCTTCATCCCTTCACACAATGTAGTTTCCTCCTTTGGTAGAATATCTCTGTAACAAAAAAGCAAAACCCTCGCCCCTTTGATATTTTGGTTTCCGGGCCCAAGCTCTGTTCTGCTACGGCATAGCGGGACTGCTGGTTCCGCGATTAAACACTAGGTAACAGATTGACCAATAGAGGGCGGTGTTGATCAGCAGAAGAGCTGTTGGTGGTTGGTGGCACAGATAAAGCACTCAAACATGATCTTGGACTATTGATTGAATGAGGATGAAGCGGACAGTAAGCGCTTGTGTCTGCTGTCTCCCCAAATTTAAAAATGCACACCACAACACTGACTGGTGCTTTTTGGAGCAGGATGTGGGATGCCATGTGTGAGTTATGGCGGAGGACATTTTAAAGTCGCAGCGCGGCCACAAACGTCATCCATCACGCCGTGATCCCTGTCTGCGGCGGTTAGGGCGTGGCGGGAGCAGAACCTCTTCTTGACATTGACTCCTGACAGAAAGGGGCGGAGAGGGCCTTCTTCCTGTCCTCTCTCTAGCCCTCGTTTTCCCCACATTGGGGCGGCAGTAGCTCAGGAGGTAGAGCGGGTCGGCTGGTAACCGCAAGGTTGCTAGTCCGATCCCCGGCTCCTCCTAGCTGTGAGTGTCGAGGTGTCCCTGAGCGAGGCACCTCACCCTATCTGCTCCCCACGAGCTGGCTGTCGCCTCGCCTGGTTCACTCCGCCGTCGGTGTGTGAGTGTGTGCGTGAATCGGTGAATGTCAGGCAATATTGTAAATTGGCGCTTTGGCTAAAAGTGCTATATAAATGCACTCCATTTACCATTTACATTGACGCTGCGTCGTCTTTTGCCTCGCAGGGAATCCAATGACCGCGGTCTACGCCATATCCGCCAATCGCCCGGGTTATTCGGACTACTACGTCATGTCTCCGCCCGCCTCCTACCGGAGCCCCTCCTGGATGTCCTACCCCCCCGAGCAGGAAGACCTCCCGCGCCAGTGGAGCGACACCCCCGTGAGCACCACTGCACACACACACACACACACACACACACACACACACACACACACACACACACTACACGTGTGTGAACGCACACACGTGAACACTCACAGACTCACACGCGCATACCCAAAAACCACACAAACGCAAAGAGTCTCACACCAACAAACACACCCACACGTGCACATGCACGCGTACACACACACACACACACTCACACACACACACACACAAACACATACCCAAACACACACAAATGCAGAGGCTCTCACACAAAAAAAGATGCGCACGCACACACACACACACACACACACACACACACTCACACAAACACAACGCTTGCAAAATACTTATAAACACCAACATAGAAACACATACACACTCCAACACATACACAAGCCATTTCACGCATGCCTAAACGATTAGCAAGCATGCGATACGTGACTGACCGAGCTCTCCTCTCTGGCCAGAACTCCCGCCACCTGGAGACGATCTGCTGAAGTCCAGCTGTTTGCTCGGCATAAACAGCTGCTTTCTCGGTGGGTCATTTTTCACATCTGCTGCTCTGACGTTATATAATGTGTGAGACATTTTCAAACAATGGGATAACCTCAATGGCAGAAAACTGCACATAAACACATTATCACCAGGATGTTATGCAATATGAAAGGATATGCTATGTTTCGCAACATTTCCCGCAGCAGCAAAAAAGTCACAAAACTTGGTATTGAAACTAAGCAAGGACTTTATAAAAAGTCATTATAATAGTAATATTGTACAGCCACTACTTTCAATACACCTTGCACTACCTCATTTTCTTTGCTGTGACCTTTGTATAGCAGAATCCCACACTGGTTGGGGACCACTGAACTAGGGGTTAACTGTTCAGTGGTTGACAGCCACTACTCGTGGTTACTGACCACACGTAAGCATTGTGCTTGTATAAAGAGGCGTATTTTGTTCTGACTTTCTACTTCCAGATGTCCATTTGGCCATAGGACTCTTCTTCACCATGAAGACTTCATGAAGCTCTCATGACACAATGACACCCCCAGAACTCACTGGGCCGCGCTCTTCTGAAAACAAAAAACAATGCCTAGAGCCCCAGCGCCCAGCCCCCCCCCCCCCCTCCCCCCCCTGCCCCCAGGTCCTGCCCCCTTCTCTGATCACCCACCCCAAACACCCTCCAACAACCACCACAATACGCCACCTCTAAAGGCCCCTGATCCAGAGATCAAGATCCCCTTTTTTAACCAATGTGAATAATCAGCCATAACTGACTCTTTAGCTGTTTAGCTCTCTTTCTCTCTCTCTCTTTCTCTCTTCTCTCTCTCTCTCTTTCTCTCTCTCTCTCTCTCTCCCTCTCTCACTTTCTCTCTTCTCTCTCTTTCTCTCTCGCTCTCTCCCTCTCTCTCTCTAGCTCTCTCTCTCGCTCCCTCTCTCTCTCTGTGGTCTCTCTTGTTTCTTTTTTTTCTCCCTGAGCCCCTGGACCACTTGGACGGCCCCGCCCCCGTAACACCTCAGAGCACAGCCGGGGCCCCTCCCACTGCTGAGCTCTTAGCTCCACCCCAGAACTCCTCTGACCTCTGAACCTGACTGCAGTGTGCTGTGTGAGACTGGACCGCTCCTCTCCTCCTGGCCCAGCCTATGAGATGCTCCGGTCTGCAGGAAGGGGAGGGGCTTCTGCCATGGTCAGGAACAGTTCAGTACCAGCACACATGAACGCTTCACAGTGTGGAACAAAGGGCCCCCGGACCCCCTGATCCAGCCCCCAGACCCCCTTGGCCCAGCCCCCGGACCCCCTGGCCCAGCTCCGGGACCCGCTGGCCTTGCCCGGACCCTTGGTCATCACTCTGTAGAGTTACTGCCATCGTTACAGCAGACGTTGGCTGTGGGCTCCACCACCGCCTGGGTTTGTATTTTGATGAGGGCTGGGCGTATGGTGGGCTTGGCTTGGGGGGATGGTGGGGTAAGTGGGCGGGGCTTATGATAGGGACCAGACAAGGCCAGGCTTGTCAGTATAAGATCGACCATGACGTCGGCTAAAAAAGCCAGACTGATTTAAAACTGTGCTTTTTTTTTCTTCTGTTGATCAAACCAATTTCCTATGTAAATCTTCTAAAGTATGTGTATTTTAAATTTAAAATGGGAAAGAAAACCCTATGGGAAACACTAGAAAAGAAGTTAAAAAAAAAAAAAACACATCTTCGTCTTGAGATGACTCTGTTTCTGTTCTTTGGAATATTTGTGTGCTTTGTCTTCTTCATTTTGTGATTCTTTTAAATGAATAACTGTACAGAAACAGTTGTGGGTGCTCCGCCCCTCGCTCACACACCATGAAGGCCAACGATACGCAACGCAGAGAACTCGATAACTTTGTTGTGTTTGGTTATGACAATGGCTTTTTTCTTTTTAGTTTTATGTATTTAAGAAAGAAAAAAAGGATGTCTTTAACATTTTACCTTCATCCGATGTATCGCTTAAGAGGATATCGTTAGTCGCTCGGTTCCGTTCCGACATCGGATAATGACAGTGTTTGTCGGTGATCCGTCAGACAGAGCTGGGTCAAAAATGGTCTCTTTGTAAATTATTCAAACGCACTTCAGGAGGGGTTGACTGACCCTGCTCCTTACCCACGGAGCCAATGTCTCTCTCTCTTTCTCTCTCTCTCTCGCTCTCTCTCTCGCAGTTTTTATCCGCCACTGCAATTTTCTGGCTGAGATGGTCGCAGAAAGTGTATATTTCTCTTATGTATCAACACAGTAGTACTAGTATGTTTCATTGTATGGTGCCTTGGATTAAAGCCACCAAATAATGTATAGAGTTGTAAAGTGATTTAAATTATTCCTAGTTTGACCCAGTTCTGTTCAGACCATGTGAGCCACGTCTGTGTTTATTTATTTATTTTTATCAATGGAACTTTTACTTGAAAAATGTGTCTACTGTGTTCTACTGTAAATGGAGAGAAATCAATTTTGGGTTGCTTTGGTCCTGATGATCGGGTGATGAGGTCGACGTAGGGAGAGTCACCTTGGAATAAAGGTGTTTTAACTCTGTTCTAGCCAACTAGGCCTGAGGAGGCCGTACCGCTGAGGATTAGATGTAATACTGTACATAGCAGATGATCTATTGAAGAGGTTTATGCAAGGCACTTGGAAAGATTTTTAGCTTGATGTCATTTTTGATCCTTCCTATATCATTTTTGTTTTTCCTCCTCCTTACTTTGTTCGGGTTACTTTTACCAATCGCATTTATGTCGTAAGACCATCCGACTGAACCACATGCATT
>NC_140283.1:11250350-11310350 GCF_964030765.1 Micromesistius poutassou | reverse complement strand
ACAGAAGGCATCCATGGCTCTCGCAGCCCTAAGGGGTGGTTTTCAGTAAAGATCTATTTGGCCTCTTCATTTTGACGATGGCCTAAGGCAGGTTTAGGAACCTGAGCTATACCCTCTGATCTGCAATAACGAGGCTAGGAATAATGTCTTGGACCAGGGCTTTCTGTCTTTGTTTGTTTGTTCATTCATTACTTCTTTCTATATGCCTTTCTTTGTCTTTCTTTGCTTCTTTCTTTCTTTCTTTTTTCTTTCTTTATTTCTGTCTTTCCAATAGAGTGTGTGCATGTTTGTGTGTGGGCATACAGATGTGTAACGGAATCAGCTTAGCTTGCCAAGCTGATTGGAGGAGTGCAAGTTGATGGGTATTGCCTGTTTGGGGATTGAGGTGGTGAGGACCGATTCAATGGTGAGTAGAACCAGCAAATCTTGTTGACGGTAGAGAGCAGCTGGTTCTGTGTGTGTGTGTGTGTGTGTGTGTGTGTGTGTGTGTGTGTGTATGTGTATGTGTATGTGTATGTGTATGTGTGTGTGCGTGTGCGTGTGTGTGTGTGTGTGTGTGTGTGTGTGAACTTATGTGAATGTGTAAGTCCATGTATGTGCATTTGTAGCACCCATGGGGTTTGACGGTGTGATGGTATTATCTTGTGTACATGTGCATGTAGTCTGATGTACATGGTGCTGCAGGAGATCCCCCCACGGCCCCTGCCATCCGTCAGAGGCGGAACGGTTGTGGACGGCCTGCCTCTTCCTCTGGTGGCCTTATATACACACTCCTCCCCCTCAGGAAGCGTCTGGGCTCACAGAAATGCATGCAATTTTTGGGTTATTGTAAACAATTGACCAATTGTATTTAATTTATTTTAAAAGGTAAATCACATTGTTTTGCATGTATATTTAGTGCCTTTCTTATTACGCTATATCCAAATGTTGTCATTTAGTCAAAAAGGAAATAAAACAATAGCAAATGGGGGCCGTAATGATTCTATCCGTCTTAAATGTTAATGGTTAGAATCCCCACAGAAACTCATAAGAATGGAAAAGCCATCATCACATAACTCTTTAAATTAGCCCCCCAACACCTTTTACCTTTCACTCCAATCATGCGTGCACTAGAGATGCGCGGATGGGCTATTATTTCATCCGCAACCGCATCAAAAAATGCATCATCTGTCCACCATCCATCCGCACAAACGTTTTTAATGACTATTCAAAACCGCACCCGCAAGCCGTCTGCCGGTTGTTTGGGTTATATATTTTTTATATATTTTTAAATTGATTGGTTAAACCGCCACCCGCCTGAATTTAATTAAAATATTATTTTTTGTGACGTCAGCCGCCCGATCCGCGGGAGTCCGCGGCTGCGACCGCCAACCGCGCATAGCATGCACAATGAAAGACTCAAAGTACCCTTTTGTGAAACAGGGCAATAACTAGATGACAATAACAACTAGATGAATCATCCCACTTTCATTTACAATAATAAACTATTGTACATTTCTGGCGGTGCGTTCATATCTTTTCGTAACTGCTTTGTTTGTTTTTTATATGTTGGTTTCTTCAAGTTGGAGACGTTACATCTCAGCTGAAAGAGATTTGTTTGATGGCTCTTTATTTAGCTGAACCTCCAATATGTCACCTGGGGAGATAGCATCGTGGCCACTATGGTGGCCCTTATCTCCAAATCATCTCCCACAGTAGCTTTGCAGGCACCAGCCCCTCATTCCAGGGGACACAATCAATTTCCGTCCGAGTGCAGATAAGGCTTTGATTCGGATAAGATATAAGTGCTGTGAAATGTCCACTAATGCCATGCTGTTTCGAACATTCATGTGGAAATAAGTTTTCCTATAAAAAATAGAAAATTGTGGAAACAATTTAATTTGTTTTGTTATTCTGTGCTTCCACTTCAAAGGCGTTCAAAGTCACAAAGTTGTTTTCACAAAGACTATTTGAAATGGTGAGGCAAATAAAATGTGCGAAAATAAATAAATGACAGCCTCTCTTGATTCCCTCGAGCACTTGGGTAATTGAAGAACGATAGTTTGAGAAATGAAATGAAACAGCCTTAGGGCTCCCCGCAGCTGACAAAACACGTCATTCATCAGCCCGAGGAAAAGCCTGTAGGGTTGGTATGAGAGGAAGAAAAAGGCCCGACATCCCAGTAGGTTTGACATGATGCACTGCACAGCACGGCAGACGTGGCTGGGGACTGTAGCCCTATTGCTCCTTCAGAGTGACAGCTGTAAACTCACCAAATGACCCTGTGTGTGTGTGTGTGTGTGTGTGTGTGTGTGTGTGTGTGTGTGTGTGTGTGTGTGTGTGTGTGTGTGTGTGTGCGTTTGTGTGTGCATGTGTGTGTGTGTGTGTGTGTGTGTGTGTGTGTGTGTGTGTGTGTGTCAGTGTGTGTGTTTGGGTGTGTCTGCACACTCCCCTCTCCATCACCTCCCCCGTTGCACTCTTTCTTCTGCATCTTTTAAAATGAATCAATTTCTCAATCCAATAGCACAAGAACACATTTTAGAGAGCGACAGAGAGAGAGTAGAAGGAAGCAGGGTGGATATGAAAACCTAATCTGTATACAAAATAGCTGTTTTAACAGTGTATGCATGTGTGCTTGCACGTGTGTGTGGGTGTGTCGATGTGCTTGAAACATCGAAGATGTCTATGTGAGTGTCTCGCTTTTTTCTACCTGAGTGAATGAGAAACAGACCGACCCTGTGTGTGTATGTGTATGTGTATGTGTATATATATGTGTGTGTGTGTGTGTGTGTGTGTGTGTGTGTGTGTGTGTGTGTGTGTGTGTTTATGTGCTTAAAATATAGATGATGTCTGATGTCTATGTGAGTGAGTCTGTTTTGTACCTGCGTGAATGAGCACTTGTCATAGCCTCAGGTCTAAGGCAAGTGCTCTCAGAAGCTCTCCCTCTGCATCTCCAGAGTCTGATGGATACTTCTCATTTGCTTCCATCTGTCCTGTGTGGTAATCACTCAGTCAGTATGTGCAAAGCACACCTCATAGTGTTTCTCTAAATGCATGCAAGTTCCCTGCTGGTGTGCATGCATGTGTGTGCAGGTTTATCAGTATAAGGCAGTGCACATATGTGTGCTTGAGGTGTTTGTGTGTGTGTGTGTGTGTGTGTGTGTGTGTGTGTGTGTGTGTGTGTGTGTGTGTGTGTGTCTGTGTCTGTGTCTGTGTCTGTGTGTGTGGTGTGTAAGAGTGTGCTCTAGTGTATTATTTGAGACTAACCCAGCTGCAGGGTCAGGTTACTGTTGCCATGGTAATTAAACAGACACAGCTGGGAGCTTGATAAGTCCGGCTGGGATCTTCCAGCAACTCGACCTCTGGGCTAAATAAACACAAGCAGGCATAGTGTCCGCAAGTCGACAGCGCTGCAGATTGAAGGCCCAGCCAATTAGGAGGCAGGACGAGATCATCATGTCCTCGAGAGGTTTTTTAACTTAAATTCCTAATGAATTTCCTGTCCCAGAGAAATAATCAGTGAAACTCTCGTCTCCAAGAGTGCTTTTAATGTTGTGAACACATATAGCGATGCAGTCTCGACCTATGTCAGCCATAGTATAAAGTTGCACAATGTGCCTCTTCAAACACTGTTTCTTTCCTTACCCCTTTGTAGTTAAAAAAGAATATCTGATGGTTGAAATGCCTCCACACTCAAAGGACTATGTAAATGCCAGCTATTTTTGGTATTGACATTTAGTCTGAATAAAGAGAGCATCGTGGGTAAGATTTGTCAAATGATCTAATAACCTTGCTTGCTTTAATATAAATAAAGGAAGTCTTATGAATAAATCAGATTAATTATCTAAATGTTTCTCGGAATTCAGTTTTGTATGAGTCACATGGACAAGCTGTTCCTTAATCTCTCTGTGGTTTATATGACAAATCGAACTGCTTGCATGTAGTATGGGAAGCAGACAAATCTGCAAGCTCCGGTTTTGTTTGCTCTGGCATATGCTACTGACCCCCCTACCACAGATTTCCTGCAGACCTTGCCCTGGTCGGGCCAATCACAACCATTTATCTAATATGAGGTGGGTTTGATGTACAGAGGAGCTCCCAATGGGAGCGGTGTTGAGGCATTTTCATAAACAACCGAAATGACTGCCGCTGATACGTCACACTTTTTCATTGCTCTGATTGGCTGTAGGTCTATCCAATTGTGTCCAGATGCATTTTGGTCTGCGTCCGTTGATGATTCAATGAACTGAGAGGTTCCACACTTATACGCATTTGCAAATCGGTCTGGCGATGTCAGACTAGCTTGCATGTACCACTATCATAAAAAGTCTCATCATAACAATAACATTCATTTTTTGGTCTTTCATTGGTTTTATTTGCTGTTAGCAGAAGTTTCTTCTCTTTTCATCTGGAAACTGAAAGAAGTTCTTAGATATTGAAGAAGCCAACTTAACATTACCAAAAACATTACTTCAGCTAAAATGAAAACTCTTCTAAACAACCTAGGCCCACTCAGTGGATCGAGGATGATGTGTCTAGATAGGAGATCTTTGGCAAAAATCTTCTGCAGTTGTAGTACACACAAACGCACACAGACACACACATCTGTCATGTACTTTCCCATTACGTTTGGACAGCTCTGCAGGAACGGGGAGGTCTGAGTCAACGACAGCGCTTGAGAATGTTGTCACTGCTCAGTGCGTTCAGGCCAGGCAAACATGGAGGAGCTAATGAATGTTTGGATAAGGGAGTTGATATTGGAAGAGGAGACAGATGGGCCTGACTGAGACTGGGAGTAGTGGAGTATTTAGTCTGGTTCAGTGGGAGTGCAATGGGTTCACCGTCTTCAATGCACTCTGTTACGGTCAGTCCGCAAGCAGTAAAATAAATAAAACATATCAACTAGATACAAGTTTTTCTACCAATCCTTAAGTGAGCCTTCAAACCAGACAGGTTTCTTTATTATGGAAGACAATGACTCTTCAGCTTGTGGTGATATATTGCCGTGGTGATGATGTAATTCAGTCGTGGCAAGCAAGCCTTTGTCCAAAGAGAGTGTATTGAGGATTGAACCCTAACCATTTCAGCTCAGACTTAAATACCCTGTACTTTAGCCTAAGTGCTGGTTACCTTCCATTATAACTAGAAGGATATTACATTGAGGGGACCTTCGCATCTACTCGTCTGGTCTGCCGGTGGAGACGAACGGTTAAATAGCGAATTTGATCAAAGCCAGCTGACCTCATAGGTATGTGGAAGATGATGATGGGCAGACAAATGGGAGCACTCCCATCATAGCAGGATAATGGCTGTTTGTACAGACTTTTCTCATGGCCCATAGTGACGCACTACATATATAAGACACGGGTGGTGATGTGGCCACATTGGAGAGGGCAAGACCGGCCTGTAAGCAAATACAAGAAAATGGAAATAAATAAAATACATACAAATAAAAATCCCTATAACGTTCACGTTTCTCAACCGATTTCAATCAGTCCATTTTGTATTCATATTCACGTTATATCAATTTAATATTAAATGTATTATTTTAAAATACTTTAAAATGCCATGTAGCTCAGAAAACCTTATATATAAAAACAACAATGGAAATCGGTTGACAAATTCAGATTCAGAACTGTTTAAAGGCAGAGGTGTCCTGTTATTGAAAAAGAATGCACAGTTGCAAACCTTTGGAGCGTTATTGACCAATCAGTATGTAAAAACGCTGTATACAATATTTATTTGTCAAAATAAGCAGAAATAGCTCTTTATTCACATAGCCATCACATATATAGAGTGTCTGCTCAGTAAGATGGGTCCCCCAGTCCCTCTTCTTCGGCAGTCAACAGAATCATTTTATCTCTGGTATCCCGCTCCCACTTCACCCAATCAGGTGAGAGAACTCCATAAAGAGGGCAGGCAGCAGAGTTTCAGTGTTGACTGACACTAACAGGCGAAGCTACCGATTCCTGTGCTCCAAGGAACGGATTTCTGTCTGACTCAAGCTCTCTGCCTTGTGATCGTTGTCTTCATATCTCAGAAGAGCTTTGTGTCAATTATCACTTCATGTTTTGTTTTTCAGACGCAGGCAGCTTGCATCATTTCACTTCTTACATAATGTGTTTCTCTCCTCCTCGAGTTGAGGAAAACTGGTATAAGATGAATAGACGTCAAGGTAAGATGAAAAACTACCCGCTCTCACTCTCCGCATCCCTCCTCTCACGGCCGTTTTCCATTTTTTTCCTGTGCCCACACTGCCTCTGTATGAAGACTAAACACTTCTGCTGTGCTAACAGAACTCCAGGTCAACAGAAGACGAGACCCCCTAGCTTTGTGTTGTCAGATCATCCGTCGTATTCTCCTGGTTTCCTCAGCAGAGGTCACAGGAGAAAAGTTGCGTTTCGCAGAGTGTAGACAGCAACGACGCATCCTTCCAGACCAGGTCATGGCTCTTCTCTCTCCACTTTATTCCACTCCAACAAGCAGCAGATGAACCACAACAAATCCACTTGGGCTTAGTGCGTGTTTACATACTGCTGTCCACTCTGAAACCCATATTATTACACATAACTTGGAAACTAACATTGAAGTGCCTTGCTGAATTGAAAATATGTGCCGCTCACGCTCACACGCACACGCATGCACGCACACAGACACACACTGGACCTTGTCTTTTCACCAGGTGGATTGTAGGTATTTGTCACTGCTAGAGCACTGACAACATAATCACTTGTCGTGATTCGATTTTCCGACCCACGGTCCGATGCTACACGTCAATGCCTCCCTCTTCTAAGCCCCTGTCCTATATGTCTTGTCTGCCCATTAAGGAACCGTGGGTGTAGACAGTGGAGATCAGGGCCATACACAGACGTCACTGTGAGGGGCGGACTGGCTTGGGCTAAGATAGACTACCAACCCACCAATCCCCTGCCATTACTGATTGTCAGGGGTCCCGGTTTTATATGAAAAGTCTTACATAACCGGCCTAGAAAATATGTTTTTCTTCCAAAGTGATTATATATAGCCTATATATATATATATATATATATATATATATATATATATATATGCCTATATATTCTCCCCAATCACTTTAAGCCGGGCTGCACACCTTTCCCAATTTTATCCATATGAATATTTCAAGGGATCTGTTTATCTTTTTTCTTCCAAACCCCAATACTGTGTGTGTGTGTGTGTGTGTGTGTGTATAATCAGATTTTAATCCTTTAAATCAAATTACATGGAACGGCCAATACCCAGATCAGTAGCGTATGGAAAATTCATCTCAAAGTCGTCAATATATAATATATATACTGCTGTGTGAGTGTGTCTGTGGGTGTGTGTGTCTCTGTGTGTCTGTGTGTGTGTGTCTGTGTGTGCATGCATTCTAGAAAGGGAACATGGAGGTGTGTGGCATTATGGATGTTATTACATTGGGATCCAATAGCTATACTTTCGTCCCTGCATTGATTCAAGGAATTCATTAAAAAGAGAACAATTTGAATGCAGCACCCAGCTCTATAACTTTAATCGATCTGTAGCCATGATAAGCATGCTCTACTGTTCAATGTTACTCTCCCCACACTGGGTGGCAGAGCAGCCAGGTGCCAGGAACAAGAAAGACTTGTCAAAGTGTCAAGTTTACTGTCGTGCTACCGAGTAAAATATAAATATGTCATTATAATGTATACAGATAATAGTGCCATATTGACATAGTGACAGTCATAAAAAAATGCACTATAGGCCAATAATGCATCTAACAGGTGTGAGGGGGAAACAGGTGTAGCTTGTTAAGTTGATTATCGTTCAGCAGGCATAGCAGTAGCATCATGAGATACACCCGTGTTTCCCTGTCAAGGGACGTTCTTGTGTTCAAATCGTACGACAGCTTTCAAGTAATTGCCGTACTTTAAATGTTTGTTGCTAAGACAAGGCTGAGAAGAAGCTCTTTGGCTTATGCTGTACTAGCTGTCATTTGTGTTTCTGTGTGTTTCTCTTGCCGTGAATGAGCATTGATGAGGAAGAGGATCAAGAAAATAAGAAGAAAGGAGGTTGATGTGCAATGCAGTCTGTAAGAGATGCACATCAATCAGCCAGACTTCAGGGGAAGATTAAAGGGAGTGGCTTTGATTGGGGAAGGACCGGTCAAATATCACTCAACTCAATTCTGTTGAGGTCCTAGAAATGCGTTTGAGAGTGAGTCACACACACACACACACACACACACACACACACACACACACACACACACACACTCTTTCAACCAACAGAAACCTGCTACTGGAGGGATTCAAGGTGGGAAATTATATAAATTCAGAGCTGGGAATATCTCCACTATTATTCTGGTCCTAATTAATTGTAGGCGAGAAAGTTAGGCAATAATGAATGTAGTGAGATGTTAAAGGTGCTTTAGGCAAGATATTTTGAAAAGAGAGATTGTCAAAGAGCTGAAGAGACCAAGATTTTAAAATGAACAACCAAGAAACACACCCAGCCTCCCTCACTCCCTTCGCCTCGATCATTGAGGTGATAACTGAGGTGAAAATCTTGAGCGTTCACAAATCACAAATAGCGTTGGTGGCTTTGGTATTTTTTACAGATGACACTCAAATTATAGCTGTTGAATCTTACCTTCAGCCCCTTTAATCATCAGAGAAGTCGGTTTGGTTTTATTACAGTTTTCTTACACCTTTTATACTTTTTACTTTGTTCTCCTATGGTTGAGAACACGGACACAAATTGATCCAATGTGTCCTATGATACACACAGATACCAGTACTCCATGAAATAAAGTTTATTTTCGATCCTGAACCTGGGAGTGTGTGCATGTGTGTGTGCATGCGTGTATGTGTGTATGCGTGTGCATGTGTGCGTGCATGCATACCAAAGCTCTGTGCAGTCATCCGTCCCATGGAATCTAAAACAATAAAACAATCCATCGCTCTCTGAGTGCTTTCTTATCATGGCACTTTTTGTAAAGTGATGCATTTACTGCACGTGACAGATGGAGGCGCCGCCACGCACACACAGGGCCACAAATGACTCTGAAGACCCAACCTAATTATTCATGTCACACATGCATGCTGTCCCCACCCTCGTCAGCATTTTTACCAGTGCCATAACACTCACTTTGGAAGAAAAAAGCGCAAGAAGGAAGTCATTTATAATATAATTGTACAATCCTATTTATCTCTTTCTCTCTCTCTCTCTCTCTGGCGCTCTCCACACAAAAAAAATAAAAAATCTCTCAGTTTTCTGTCTTTCCCTCCATCTTCCATAATGAATAAAACACGGCTGGGACGGATATGATGTTGCTCTTGTTTTATTGAGCAGAGAGGGTTTCGGGGGGTGAGCTAGAGTTGTGCTGCATCAGCAATAAGCAGTGTGTTGTGTAAATGTAGGGCTTGTAGCTAGGGAGGCTTATTGAGGTGGACAGTACAGCAGATACATGGTGCTGGGCTGCCTGGTGAGGGATGGAGACACACAAGACAAATGGAAATTCAATCATCTTTGACATTAAGTTATAATTAAAGGGATACACCGAGATATCTTTAAATTGGCATTTGCCTATCTTACCCAGATTCAGGTGAGTTGATTCATTCCAAATTCATTGTTGTGCGTCCAGGGGGAGTTCTTTTGGTTTGGTTTCCTATTAGATATTTTAAAAATCTTTATTTAAACAGTCAGTAAATCTTCTTGAAACCAAATTTGCTTCCATATTTAATGTGGTCTTAATTTATTCTAAACAATTATCCAAAAATGACAAGGTTATTAAACAAAACATATGAAAGGTACCAAAAAATGAAGCTCTCCATGGCTGCAATTATGCTATTAAGTGCAGTTTGCTGTTTAAATGAGGGCTGAAATGAACACGCCCCTTAATTGAAAAAAAACAACATAAAGAAACACAGCCTCATCTCAACATAATTAAGTGGAATTAACAAGCCTCACCAGATTTCTTCCAGTTTCTTTATGGTGTGCCCTAAATAGTGAATGAAAAGCCCCTATTGATCACACGGAAACCACTGATGGAAGAGAAGGCAGACAGTGGCTTTCTGAGCTGTGTGAGTGTGTGTTAAAGTATACGTATAAGTATAAGTATTTCTCTGTATACAATGTGTATACATGTGTGTATGTCTCTTTGTATACGTGAGTGTGTGCTATGCTTGATTGTGTATTGATTGTGTGTTGATTGTGTTTCAGTGATCAAGTAGAAGTAGGATTTACTTTACATTAAAAGAGAGGGTCAAGCTAGGGAGTCTGAAGCAACTGAACAGAAACATACTTCTTGTAAAGGACAGGAAGTAGTAGATAATCTCTCTCCCTCTCTCCCTTTCCCCCTATCTCTTCCTCTCCATCCCTCTCTCTCTCTCTCCCTCTCTCTCTCTATCCCTCCCTCTCTCTTTCCACATCTTTGCAGAATTGCATAAATAGCATGAAGACCATAATGTCCTCCAGGTAATCTCCCTGTAGGTGCGCAGAAGGCCAGTGTCTCTAATGACCTGCCCTACTGTTATCAATTTCACACATGCATTCAGCGACACACATAGGTGCACTTGTGTGATCACCTACCTCACCTGGTTGTTATCACACCGTGTCACAGCAGGAAGTATTCCTGGCTTCCGTTTGGCTTATTAGCTTGACCCACTGTAACTCCAAAGCAAGAAGCTAGATAACTGGCATTATTCTCTGGGCTGCAGGCTAATTATAAACAGGCCTCAGCAGGCAGTTCAACCCATTGGAAATGTAGAGGAGCAGGATGATATATTATCTGTAGGAGACAGAGAGAACAGTAGCCTTCTCGAGTCCTTGTCACAATATCGAATGAATTAAAAAATGATTTAGATATTTTAGGATCAATAATGGATGATGATATATCAGCAAGGTTGTGTAAGGGTAAGGGTACATCCAAGGAGTTTGCATCCCTGGTTGAATAATTACTGTGGAGAAGAGGGAAGAGCGATAGATGGGACTTTAATACTGAAATATATAAAGACTGGGTTGCCATGACTGATGTCATCATGTTTGTTGAAATCAGCTTCATGGCATATATGTTATTTAGCCATATGGTGCCACATACGCTCTGCCGCATGAAGACGCCTATATTATGTAGCCAATAGCCATATGGGCTGACTTTGAAGTGAGCTCAGCTGACAAACAGTCTCATGAATTACACTCAAATGTACTTACAAGATAACCAACGGAAGCAATATCGCAACCTGGACAAGCTTTTCAGCAAACTGAATTTAACAGAAAGAGGACACTGGTCCCACTGTTTCGATCCACACAAGCACACTCCATGGATAAAGCTCTGACATGCAATTTAAAATGTTTTTCTTAATTTTCCTATTTGAAGTAGGGTTACATATAACATTTTGAGAGGAGAAGTGATTCAGATTCAGATTCAGATTTTATTTGTCACATACATACAAAGTAGAAATGTTAACATTAAGCGGTCATGGAGGTGTATTAATGGGTCTCTCAATATATATGTATTATTATCTTGTTTTTTTATTGAATGAGGCCATTTTATTCTGGCATACAAAACATAACCCAGGTCCAAAAAACAAAGCTGGTAACAACCAAATGTAGCTGATGGTATCCAGGAAGGACCGAATTCTGCATATTCGGTATTCCATAAACTCATGTGTCATTCACATTGAAAATTTGACTTAGAAACTGACTTTCTTCTGTCAACTTTCTGTCACACACACACACACACACACACACACACACACACCCACACCCACACACATCCACACATAGTGCAAATTGTCTTAGAAAAGGGCCACTGTTACAACCACAGCCATTTTTGCTGAGGCACTGATTCATTACCATACATATGAGAGTCTGCTCACCACATCATTTGGTATGGTTGGATTTAAATCGCTATGTATGGTTGTAGGAATTTTGTGTGAGAGTATGTGTATGTATGTGTGTTTCTGTGTGTGTGAGCTTGTGTGTGTGTGTGTGTGTGTGTGTGTGTGTGTGTGAGAGGAGGGGTCTGTGTGAGAGTATGTGTGTGTGGGTGAGCATATGTAGTGTATTCTATTCAGTATGTGGGGTATGTGCGTGTGTGAGCGACATTGAAAACGGAAATTAGAAATGGAAGTCCCCGTTTGTCCTTGGTACTTCATTTCCACTGAAAGTGGTCAATTAGTTTCAAAACCACATCAGGAGAATTTGGAAATATGATAATACATGCAGCAAAACGGATGAGTCTGCTTTGGGACAGTGACAGGTAATATATGAACCGCAAAAGTGCTCTACCACACTGCCATGGGCTCCTACACACTCAATTTACTCAGTGAGTTCACCCATTCACACTTGTAAAATGATCTGCAATGTAGGTACTTAAGAGTCCTGCATAGATAGAAAGCATCTGATCCAGTTTTGATTGTGGTACCCTATAGGCCCAGCGGGTCTTTTCAGATAACATTTATTTAAATCACTGTACGCCTCCAAATACGCCCCAGAAAATGGCGGTTCTATGCAGAAGCTACATTAGCTTTTATTTCCACTTGACAAGTGTTGAAAGGGGAGCTGGCTCAAAAATAAAAGTGCAGTTAACTGAAATCACTCACTAGGACTAACTAGAACTAGGACTACAGTTGAAAATTAGCCCGCTGGCTAACACTGGCACATTTACAGAAATGTAGATTAATGTGCACTGTCCAATAAATGAAATTAAACTTGGCAGTCACTACGCAGCTACTTATGGATGCACTGTTGATTGAATAAAAGATGACAGAAAAGTTTATGAAATAAAAGATTTTGGATTGAGCCCCTTTATCATGCAAACTATTCTTTGCCGAGACTACAATTTATTGTACACGAGAATTTGCTGAAAGGAAGCAAAAAGGTTTTACCTGGAATCACACAAATCATGCGATACCGTGTGCAGCAAAATCATGGCAGGCATTATTTTGGGAAATATACATTATAAAAACACAACTTTGCAGAAATGTATGAGAAATCATAATCAGTGTTCAGTTTATGCATGGGTGTGTGTGTGTGTGTGTCTGAGCGGGCGTGTGTGTATGTGTGTGTGTGTGTCTGTGTCTGAGCAAGTGTGTGTATGTGTGAGCCATGTGTGGGTGGGTGTGTGTGGGTGTGCAATGCATGGCAATACATTCAAACATTCAACTCATACATTCAGTTCAAGCAATGTTGATGGGGCATAATCAAGTCGTTTTTATGCTCCACAGCTTCAGAATATGTCATGAACTTGAAATGTAAACACGTGACCAACTGTACATTTGAGAAAACAATGACAATGATTGGCTTCAATTATTTTTGTTGTGGAGGTGATTTTCCTCTCCTGTGATTATCTGTATGTCTTTTGTCTCCTTCATGGACCATAGGCTACACTGAACATGCGCACATTGCTCTCCCCATGTTGGATTGATTCAATTGTGTTTTGATTGAGTATCATGGCTCTCATGCATTCAGTATCATGGCTCTCAATCATCTGTTTGACTGCCATTTAACAATGGCAGTCAAACAGATGATTGAGAATCATGAGACTCATTCAAAACACAGTGTAAGTGGCACAAATGGGGAGCAAAAATGCTGATTGAAGCGTTGAAGCAAGTAAAATACAAAAGAGTAAGGCAGAGATACTGAATGTAGCCTATAGCATTTTTTTTTGCATTTTTAATTTACACAGACAAATCCCAACTATTTCCAAGTGATGTATCATGAGGAGGTATCATCAACCATTGAGGTTGAAATACAAAACACAAAAAGCCGGCAGCAGCAACCACACATTCCATGTAATGAAACCATTTTCTGAAGCCTAAAAGGTGAGACTTCCATGTTAGGTTAGTGACACCCCTATTGCTGTTGCATTAACTGCAATAATTGGCATCCTTCCCTATCAGCGTCAATGCTATGCTGTACTGGGTGTCCAATTGGAGAAGCTAAAAAAAGCAGTGTGCTGTACATGGTGAGAAATGCCAGGCTATACGAGCGAAGGAGCTATGGGATGCAGGGGAAGGGGGAAGTGGCAGGGTCACTGGAAACTCTTGGAAACTGATGAGCTCTGAGCAATCATATGAGAGTGTGAATGGGGTGGGAGTGAACAATCAGTATGTTGGTTCCGGGTAAATGCTGGTCCACACACAGGCCTACAGGTAACAACCTCCTTGGATGTCTATCGATTCACAGGCACCCCCGCAGAAGAGGAGAAGGCTCTTTTTGATGAAGACGTGCACGTGTGCTGTGCAGGATATAAAACAATTACAGAGCTGTCACGGGTCGTTCCCATGTAGCTGGGAGAGAGTTATGAGTAGGAGTTGGGAGTTTGGATGGAGAGAGAGAGGGAGCAAGATAGAGGGAGATACTGAGGAAGAGAGAGAGAGAGAGAGAGAGAGAGAGAGAAAGAGAGAGAGAGAAAAAGAGAGAGAGCGAGAGAGAGAGAGAGAGAGAGAGAAACCACAACCACAAAACACAGGTACATCTCATCCAATCAGCAAGCCCGCCGCCACAGCCGAACATGATTATACGACCATCATCCTGCATTTACTTAAAATACCTTCCCCGCCACTCCAAACACACACCTTCACCTGGTGTGTCACACCTCCTTAATCACTTCACAATGCTTTTCTTGCTCTCGTTCTCTCGTTATGCCGTCCCCCCCTCCCTTCAAACCGACACGGCAGCCGCCACCCCCATTCCGATCTAACCCGTATGCCACCAATCCCCTGCTTGTTAAATTTGATTGACAGGGCTATATATTTGTGGTGACTGAGAGAGACCAGTGTGGCTGCTTGGAAGTAGAGCACAGTAATCCATTACATGGGCATTCCATGAAAGTAAAGTCAATATATTCCCCTTCAGCTTGCCAAAAATGGCTGGACGTTGGCCCGTTGGTCATGAATTATTGAACAACTTAAAACTTGGGAGATGAGAATTCATGGAATTCATGCGGGAATGTGTTCCCAAACTGATTAAAAAAACCCAAACCCCAAAAAACTAATTGGACTTTTTGTGTAATTAGATTAGGACACATTCATTCATTGAATGAATATATTTCAAATGGCCTTGGCAAGAAATCACCAATCAAACTTTTATGAGCTTGCATGTCCGGAGTATGCATTTTCCATGTATTCTGCCACCCTCCACTCTCATGACACACACACTGGACAATTGTGTGTGTTGAGTAGACACATGTGTCAAGGATGTGTTTACGTGTATATGCGTTCCATATGTCAGTGTCAAGTATGTGTTTATGTGTGTGAGTGTGTGTGTCTGATAGCCATGTGTAAGCATATCAGTGTGTGTGTGTGTGTGTGTGTGTGTGTGTGTGTGTGTGTGTGTGTGTGTGTGTGTGTGTGTGTGTGTGTGTGTGAGTGTGTAAGTGTACTTCAGTACATGCATCAATGGGTTGTCCCTTGGTATGGACAAAGCACCACCCATCAGTGTGACGTCCGGAACAAAGACACGGTTCTGGGGTAGACGATGTAAATCGACGTTAGCAAGAACAACATAATGGTGCCTGATCTTGAGAGGTCTCGGTGGCCAAGGGGGAAGGGGGAATCCATTTACATGTCACCTAACCGCTGGGCAAAGAGCCACTGAGTGATTTAACTAACTTTTACCCCATTAAGGCTATTTGCTTTGTTGGTATCAGAGGCTGTAGTGAATTAAGGTAATATACGGTATTGATTTTACTCTGGTTCCCCCCCCCCGCCCTCTGCTGCAGGCGAGGAACACCTGACCCAGCCAGCTCGCCTTATGGATGTTCATTTAATTGTACTCAGGCTCTTTTAAGCCAGGGATAATCCAAGCTCAGAAGATATCAAATGGTAGAAGACCAAAGACAAGACATCTGAGTAAAAGTAGTAGGATAGTGCTTGGGTTCAATCTGGTTATTTAGATACTGTATATATGAACTTAAATTTTGACACTGTCTGAGAAACTGAGAACCGTTTTTAAAATGAACAATGATCTGGATGTTTGTGTTATATCTCTGGTATAATGAAGTTTTATTATATTTTATCTCATTACTGTGCGATCATTTGTTAAATTAAACATATTTATATCCAGGAATATACCAGAAATGTTGCTTTAAATACCCAGAAGCTGGGGAGATGACTTGGTAACCAATAATGCTCCATGCCAAAGACGGGAGACTAAACACTGGAGACCACTTGATATCAGCCCCCACTGGTTCCGTATTGAATTTGTGCAGACACTGAATGAAGTTTAAGGTTATGCTCCGCGGTAGAAGTGAGGTCATCCGTCAGACAGTTTACATTGTACAGAGTCACGGCAGGTGGGTTTTCTCCCAGACACAGACAGGGGGCTGAATAAAACATTTTCACTATACATTGCAATCCAGGGGCTTGTTCCATTGTGTAAATAGCTATAAATAAACCTACTTCCCCAATGCTGCTACAGTACAGACAAACTTGGGGCGGGGAAAGTCAGTTGTTTTGCACTCAATTCAGTTTAATTCGATTAGATTTGTACCTTAAGCGGTAAACGTACTTTACTGCAAACGATGTGGAATGTTTGAGTTCTTTCCCTCTTCTCATCATGACAAACTATGTACAGTATGTAGAGGAGAGAATGGGGACCCCTACTGGACACAACCTGCTCTCTCTAGTGAGTGTTTACATCTTCCCACGAGTCAGGCCAACAACATGGAGGCTGTGGAAACAACTTGCCTTATTGGATTATAGTGTGAAAGCAAGGGCCTTTTATGCAGTTGTTGGTGTTTATATACAGGTACACGTAGAAGTAGTCTGCGGTTCTCGACGGTCGTGTCTATGCACCGGTCTACGTCCTCTCGACGTCCCCTGTGCCCGACGTATACCCCAAACATCTTACTTGGGTTTACTTGAATCACTTCTACAGTCGCAGGGCTCACACTGATGTAGTCGCGATCAATATGTTCACTATATGGGCAAGAGAGCCGAGCCATCAATGGAAGGAGTAAGCTAATTTCTGTAGTCAAAGAGAAACGAGATTCCAGAAACAGTGTTTAATTCACACAAAAGGAATTACTTGTTTGGGATAAATGCTACAGTTTGCGTCCACTCTTTATCAGAGTGAAACGATCTCTGTTCCTGGGGGGGCTTCTCGCTCCCAGCGCCGAGGATTCGTTAAAAGTCGACTTTTGTGCTGCGTGCGGAGCTTCAATTTGGCCATCCCCTCGCCTCGCGTCAAAGGGATACGAGAGATTGGCAAATAAGCACACGGCGTTTCACCCCACACACATCCACACAACACTCACAGCAGCACATCGCGGCGGAGCACACTGCGCGCCACAGACAGCCGTCGAGCTTCAGACGCGCCGAAGGTCCTCTGCTGCTCCGGACCGGAATGGTTCCCGTGGCTTTTTGTTGGTCCCTGTTGTAGTTTGTTGACATCTCGGGAGTTTTCTTTTTTTTAGGCGGGGGTGTCTGCTGCCTTTTTTGATTCTTTTCCCAGTGTTTTTATCCGATTCGCTTGACTTTTCTTTTTTCAAGAGAGACCGACATGGAGATATACGTGTATGCATTGCTTTTGCAGTGTTTTGTCTGCAGTTTTGTCCCCACCGCGATCGCTTTTTCGGAGGAGCCCCACGTAGGTAGATCGGACGGGTTCTGCGGTCGTATCCTCCGGGCGCAGACACAGGGGACCCGGAGGGACGGGTACCACGAGTTTAGACTCCGGGTTGAGGGGGACCCGGAGACCTACCAGCCGGGGAGCTCTTACAGAGGTACGGGGTTTGTTTTGGTGGAGTTTCACGGCTCCTACTCCTGATATACATACTGAGAGCTTAACGTTAGTTTGACAAATGAAGAGTTAATTGACTCTTAACATATCGAAACTTTCTAATTTGAAATATCCATGCCATTGGTGCTATAAACTCGAATGGATCTCCGTTAGTTGAAATGTGCTGTCATGCATTATATGAAACACTGTCTAATAGACAGAAATGCATACATTTTCTCTCACCTCATAAATGAAAACGACGTGATCCCTAATTACTCAAAGTCTAGTCGATTACCCCCCCCCCCCCCCCTCAATATGGATGTTAAAATGAAAGATTCCGAATAGTCACAATTCAAAGGTCTAGTCGTTGAGAATAGACAATCATGATGGTAGAGATAAATGTGTGTATTGACCTAGATCTCATATGCGTTTAAATCTTAAAAGAAGAGCTTGAATAACGCCCACAAAACGTGCATTGACATATATTCTATAAAGCATGTATGTATAACTAGGCTATATGTTGTTAGTTGAAGGGAAGGAAATACATTTTCTTTAAAATAAAATAAAAAATCAATAACAATAATTACTGTAATTATTGTACTATACACAGAAACATAAGTGTATTGTCGATCGTAACCTCCCAGTTAATTGAAGGGCAGTTTATTTCCCTTGGTTGATATATTGTTTATGTAATATTTACGTTACATTCATATTCTGCTCATATTCAGAGAACCATTCATTATAAAACTATATCTGTAACAATACTTTTCTTTGTTTTCCGTCTGTCTATACTTCCATCCTTCCTTCCATCCTTGTCAATGCAGTGGTCCTTCTCGCCTCCAGCCCCGCGTACTTCAGAGGATTTACCCTCATCGCGCTAAAGGAGGGCAGAGAGGGCACAGCAGAAGGCCATTATGCCGGTCAGTTCCAGGTAAGAATCCCCACCACCTCCACCACATCAGAAAAGTGTGTAATCCTATCAGCCCAGCCCAATGCTCTGGCAAGAGTCTCAGAATGCCTGCTGCGATCATCACATTCAGGTTTCACTTGAGCATCCGGGCGGGGAGCAGCTTAATTTGCCTTCTGTGGATTCCTATAAGTGGAAATGCTACAACATAAGCAGGCTACTGTAGCGGACAACGCTGCTTTTGTTGAGCTCTGCTAGGGGGGGGGGGGGGGGGGGGGGGGGCGAGGCAGATGTTCCACACTTCCCACCAAGAAACTGTAAATGTCCCTCGAGACGAGGGAAGGATGATAGATATATAAATAGAGGGAGGGATCAAGGGAGATAGAGGGAGAGAGTATTGGGGTGTTAGGGAGGGAGATATATAGAGAGAGAGAGAGGTGGAGAGAGTTCCTCTTTCAGTATAGCAACAGCTCTCCCACTGAGCTGGAGATGGCTCCTGAGAGGAGACAAGGCTTCCTCAATTACCCCCCTGGGTAGAGGAAGCGTTGAGGACACATGTTCCTTATGCGTCTAAAGTAACTGTCCCCACCCACATGGAGAGCGCAGCAGGCTTTTATAGTGCTGACCACTCATGGAGAGTCATAAAGACATTGTTTTTATGGGTTTACCTGAAAATATGTTTTACAGGATATCCCAGCCCTCCTGAAGTTCTGTTACTTTTTTAAGATGCTGACTGCAAGCCAGGACAGACACTTTTATTTTTTATTATAAACACATCATAGGAAATAAAATATAATAAAATATCGAACATACATGGGTGTTTTACAAATGGTACCTTATTTTTCTAGTATGAAGTACATATGTGAATGTTTTTTTTTATTTTTTTTTATTTTTTATTTTTGAATTTGTGTATTAATGAATTTGAGTAATTAGTACATTTATTAAATAATACAATTTACATTTATTTGGGAAAATTATACTGTAGTTTCAGGGTTAGTTCAGGTGATGCTACTTCCAGTATTTGAATGCTGCCTTCTCATTCTGATTCCTAACCTCAAATCATAATATCAAACCATATAATGCATGTTTCACCCGCATTTAGGAGGCATAGATTCGGTGTTAAGTCCTTACACTTTTCGGCATGAGCTTCCCTTTTATGTTTCAGTGCTCCCCCAGTATGGTTCAACTCTTGTTAACTTATTCCGGCTCTTGGCTCAGTTCACATCTTGCTCTTAAATATATAACCTTTTATTGCATTCTTTATATTAATGTGAATTTGAGACCACATGAAGAATCACACATCCTGAATCTTTGTCCTGAGAAAACGGATGGCCCTGGCGCTCTTGCCAACACCATGGCTGGCCTCCTGTTGAGAAGGGGAAACTCTTTTCTGCTGTGCCGTACGAAACATTTACAGGATTTGAGGTGGATTAAACCGCCAACTACTCTGCACAGGTCCTGGAGGTGCTGGTAAACGCTGTCTGGCTGCGTAATGTTTTTTGGAAACCAAGCAAAGGAGATGCAAAGGTTACTTTACTTTGAAAGTGTTCCCAAGAGTTTCCCAGCCATTGCTCAGATCAAGAAAATCTCCACCTGACACACCTGCTTACCGTGGGACAAACTTTATTGAGTCTCTTGCTGAACCCTCAAATAGCAAACACAAACAGTACTAGTAGTGTAGTGGGATGGCATATTGGAGAAACAACGATACTTTCATACAATTTATGGGAAGTTTAGAGCTTTGAGGATACCACATTCAGTACGTTTACATGCACAGCTTAATTTGATTAAAGCCATAGTTCGACTATGCTCCTCAATTGGACAACTGCAATTGTCTGTGTATACATGGCGGTGAGTAAATCGATTCATTGGCCGAAGCATGTCATACCCCGGTACGTTAGGTGGCGCTGTACCCATTTCAACTAGTGGTAATTGAGCCACCGGTTGACCTCTTTGCGTCACCAGCAACAACAAACTCAGGCAGCATTCGAGAAAGATGTTTTCAGTAGACAGCTGTCAGTTCACTTCGGGTCCATATCATTTCGTCTCAGCAGTCGGAGGAGTCTGCATACGACCGAGAGGTCGAAACAATGGAGCGTCTGAGAAATGATATGGACCCGAAATGAACTGACAGCTGTCTGCTGAAACATCGCTTTCTCCTCCATGTTCGTTTCAATCTGGACTTCAGAGAGTCAAAGCCAAAGTTAATTTCCCCCAATTCCTTTCCCCCATGGTCGAGATAAACCCCATTAGGAGTCTTTACTTGTTGTGGAAGTACCAGAGAGTCAGAGAACCCGACGCAGTCTGTAAGATTCATAATATCAGAGAATACCCCCGTCAGTTCGGCCGCGGCACAATGAATGAATAAAGATCGTAGTTATTTCACAACCTTGTTGATGAGAAACATTTAGAAAAACATGTACTGTAACATGTATTCAGCCTTGGGTGAAATCGAAGCGTAGTGTGTACTGAATGCATGTTGATGATACACTCCTTATAGGGGGTAACTACATTGGCACGACACCGGCTTCCTCCATCTTCTGTGCCAGCTTTTAAAATAAATCGCCGACCCGAAGTGAGTTGACAGCTGTCTACTGAAAACATCTTTCTCCCACCGGAGCAGCCCCTCCGCCGCCCGTCCGTATACGGCATTCCCTGCCGCATCACAAGGAATGAATAAAGATCGTAAACACGTCAGGAGAAAAAAAACATTTATTTTGACAGATGTGCCCGAAGTTACTACTTTACAACCTCGTTGATGACCCACATTTAGAAAAACATGTACTTTTAATTCAGCCTTGGGTGAAATCGAAGCGTAGTGTCTGTGTGCTTCCACCTTTAATGAATGCATGCCATGCGCGCTCCCGCGGCCGGGACACAATTCTTATAGGGGTAACTACATTCACCGGCTTCCTCCATCTTCTGCGCTACCTTTTTAAATAAATCGCCGTTTCTCGTTTTCCGACGGCGGCAATAACAACATGACTATCGTCTCATTCTACTTCCGGCTCACGGCCCCGGGAAAAGATCTTGAGCATGCGCAGAATGTAATTCAACGCATAATCCAATTCGACTCTACATGTACACTTATCTCGACTATGAATCACATTATCTAGGGGTCTTAATTCGACTATGATGAGTATGAGTATAGCGCGACTAAGGTGTATACATGCATTTTAGTAATCCAATCATAGTTGGAATAAGCCAATAAGTCGACTTTCTTGAGTGTCATGTAAATGCACTGACTGTGTCCGGTCTTTTGTTTGCATCATTACAATTAGACACACCAGTTTGCAGAAAAGAGAAAGCAATGGAAAATGTACTGGTTTAGTAAATCCATGGCCTGGAGCCGTTGGATAGTCAGATAAGACAGATAAGACAAAGTGGTTATTCTCAAACATTTCACACCGAAGCTGAAAACAATGGGAGAGTGTGTCTCAGCGTTGCATTTTCCCTCTTATATCTTTTAGGACAAGCGTACATGACACTTGCAAAATGCAGGCCTTTCTTAAAGAAAACAAAAGACAATGTATACAGACAAGTGAGGAAATCAGTTTCCTGCCAGATGCTTGCAGGCATTTTTGTCCAACTACATTCTGCTCTGTTAATGTCAATGTCTCGAACCTTCCGAACCTTTTTTCCCCTCATATTCATAGAATTATTTCATCCAAAACATTGTTACTTACTTAGCAGCTGAAGCAGACAAGCAATTTAAAAACACTATTTAATTCTGGTAATTATTTTTGTACATAGTTTTTACAATCAAATTATTCAGTCAGCTCTGCAGCGTCGTAATAGTCTGTGTGCAGAGTGTGTGAGTTTGTTTGGTACTTATTGCAGTTTTTATTTCTGGCAGTTATCCTAGATAACTTCTGTTCCACAAAAAATGCAACAAAACTTTATTTAACGCATCAGGCTTTTATAGTCGCTGAGATTTGTTCTTGTATTTAATTTTGTTTATTTTTCTCCCCTTGTAAAATGTGTAAACTATGCTCAGTATTTGGAATGTGTGTACTCTGTTGACATCTGTGAGTGTGTATCCTAGTTTTCTCCATTCAGTTTGTGTTGTCAGTGGCAACACACACACACACACAGTGGCTGTGTGTGCGTGTGTGTGTGTGTGTGTGTGTGTGTGTATGGACATATCAGTGTGTGTGTTTGTGCGTTTCCCAGCCTCGCTCTTCCTTCTTGCGATAATCGTGAGACACACAGGTCATATTTTTCTAGGCTAGTGATGTGTTATTGCTCAGGCAGACGAATAGAGCTTGTTTGGGTAAGAGGAAGGGATGAGCAGAGGCATCAGCTATTATCTTATCTATTCCCTTCCACTGACTACCCAGGGAGTGTTTTCAAGTGTTCCTGTGGATGAACCATACCAAATGACTTTAATCTAGCATAGCAACGTCCTATACATTTGTGACTCAGCCTATGGCAATAAGTTAATCCAATAAGTTAATCCAAAGAGAAAACAACATATATGTGACTGAACACCTGATGCGTGGGCGTTCACAAGCTATCAGCCTGATCCTATGTCTGTTGGTTTACTTTGGAAATAAAGGTGCAATCGTAGAACATGCTACAGTTTGTTTCTTTATTTGAAGCGTCGCTCCTTCCAGATAAAACGCCCTTTTGTATTTTTGTTGAAGAAATTCAAAGGATGGACGATGTGATGCAATGGCTCAAGGCTTGTGGATCTCAGTGGTTTCCTTAGCTGTGATTGATAGAAGCCCTGTGGCAAAATGTCAATGCCCTACAGGTTGATGCACTAAGACTAGAGCGGGCTGGTAACTGTTTGCTCTGTGCTCCTTTTTGAGTGCTGATAAGTTGCTTCCATTTTTCTGATCTGTGTGTCAGTAAGTCGCCCTGAAATCAGAAACTTTTGAATTCACCCTGCAGACATGCATGCCTGTCTAGTTCACTGCATTCTCTTTGACCCTATCCAACACATTGTGCACGCACGCAGGCATGCATGCGCACAGACACACACACATGCACGCACACAGGACTGTTGGAGGGGACGTGGGGGTGGGGTGGGTCTTCAGGCCTGCTTTCTCCTATTCGTCTCGTGCACCTCATGTGCATGTTTAAACATGTCTCTGTTTGCTTTCACAGGCACTCAGAGGGAGAGTGAGAGAGAGAAAGAGAGAGAGAGAGCGAGAGAGACTCTCGCTCTCTCTCTCGCCCACTCTGTCTCTCTGAATCTCACTCTGTCTCTCTGAGTCTCTCTCTCTCTCTCCCTGGACACACATAGACATGCCAGTGTCTGAAATGAAAACAAAGCTCATTTGCCAGCCCATCTTCCCTCTTTGCCACCCCCACACAACCCCCCACTCGCTGTCTCTTTTTCTCTGTCTTTCTTTCCTTCCACCGTTCCCTTTCTTCCTCTGTCTTTCTTTTTCATTAATTTTGTCTGCTTCGTGCTTGTGTGTGAGCCACTGAACCGCTGGCAACTATAAGATGAATCCTAGTTGTTTGTATGGCAACAATAGCAGTAATCAACAGTATGTACACCAAGCTATCATATGTGTGCCCCTTGAATTCGGTCAAGTATAAAGACCCATGCATGAATGCACCTCCAATGGGAGCACATCTGTGTCTGTGATACCTTGTGTTTGTATACCGGTGTCTGTGTGGGGCGGACGGCAGGAGACACAGAAGGGCGCCGTACTGTCTTATTTGTACATCCCGAGGCGGTTCATATAAGAAAATGATTACTATGGCTAGCCGGACGTCTGGACACAAGTGCTTGAATGCCATCTGCCACTCTGTCATCATGTCCCATGATGCATGTGTGCATGTGTACGCACTGATCCATCTCCTTGTCCTGCTCCGACCTATCCGCCCCTCGCCCACCGTTTTAATCACACCTCCCAATCTGCAACACATGTCCCTCTCTCCCCACCCCACTAAAAGGCCCTACTGGTCACGAGCCTCAGCACGGCGGGTGGAACACCTGTGTGTGTGTGTGTGTGTGTGTGTGTGTGTGTGTGTGTGTGTGTGTGTGTGTGTGTGTGTGTGTGTGTGTGTGTGTGTGTGTGTGTGTGTATGCGAGTCTGTTTAATGTGTCAGATTTTGTATAAATGGCATAGGAAACGGAAGAAGAGTGCAGAAAGCGAGGGACGATATGAAGAGAGTCCCTTTTGAGTCCCATGGAAAATGACAGTGCGTCAGAAAATTACAGAGAAAAGGAGACGAGCTGTGGAGTGGCTTTCTTCTTCTGTTCCCTAGTTTTGCCGTGAAAGACACAAGACTTTTAACTGTTGGAGACATTTTTATTGTGCAACCGAGACAGTGCCTGAAAATAGTCCCTTTGCAATATTTGAAAGTGTGTGTGTGTGTGTATGTGTTGCACACTTATAAGCCCCCAAGTTGTGTGTACATATTGAGAATTCTTATAACCCATCTAAACTTTCGTAAGTTACCAGGTCTGTGATCAACAGTATTTTATCAGATACTTCTCAATGTACCAGGTTGAATAATGGGGTGTTGCTGCATGAACTAAGATTTCGTTTCTGACTGGCACAAAGGTTTTCTTGGCTATGCAGTGTGCACAACCCCCAAACAGAACTGTTGGATGCTGTCTTTCTCACAGTGTTGTTACCTTAAAACTTTGTGTGTGTGTGTGTGTGTGTGTGTGTGTGTGTGTGTGTGTGTGTGTGTGTGTGTGTGTAGACCCTCGTGAAAACAAGATTCTTAAATAACAAAATGCCAGTAAAACAACATTTTAATAAAACAAAATTCCAATAAAAGTAGGACCATATCAATCTTCTGAACCTCTGTTCCTGGTCCAACAATCATGTAATTTTTCCAATAAAAGTTTGAGGTAGGCCTAACCCGAGAGAGTTTACCCCACTCTATTCTGCCTCTCCTATATTTGATGGACAAGTGACAGAGAATTGGGAGGTAGAATGATTTGACTTGATGGAGAGGATATTGATTTATATGGCTTTCAAACAACCTCCAAAATAATTGAAGGAAACGAACACTGATGGTTAGCCCTGTTAGCTCTTGGGCGCCACATTGGATGTGAGCGCCGCTGGCGCTAAACCCACATCTGCTCACACTGACAAACAGACCTCTTCCCTCCTACTCTCTGTCCCCAGATAATTGAGGAGGAGGACACCCAGTTCATGACCAACTGTCCCCCCGCAGTCACGGAGACCACCCCTCGCAGGCGCACCAGGATCCAGGTCCTCTGGACGGCTCCCCCTGCTGGCAGCGGCTGCGTCATACTCAAGTTAGTCCCGCTTGCTTACCATTTATTTTTTATAATAAGATTTCTTCTTCTCCTGACTTGTCATTTTCTTCTTTTTTGTTCTTTCTTGTTATATTATTCATAGGTGATGGGCTAAAAGGTTTATCAGGTTGGGTGGCTGTGAATTTGGGTGAATGTGAGGCAGTTATTGTAAAAGCACTTTCAGTGGCCACAGGTCTGAAAAGGGCTATTTAAATGCAGTCCATTTGCCATTTGACTCCACTTACTTCGATGATAGCTTAGAAGTTGAAATGAAGGTTGTGAATAGTAGTAGCAAAAGGAGTCCTGTGAACAACAAGGCCCACGGAGGAGACAGTATGGATGTCTTGCAAAACCATATCTAGGGTGTCAAAGCCAAACAAGACAAAGCACGTGCTCTGCACTATTGGGATGGAGCAGAGATCGATGGCCACTGTAATCAGTGCCCCCACCTCCCCACTGTAGGAGACTCGTACAAACGATAACTGCTGCAATCTTTATGGGCTCATGTTCTCTTATCAAAACATCTGAACCCATTTTGCCAGAAAGTATAAGGCACAAATCCCTTTTCTGTCCACTTTCCATTTCAGCGCAGCCCCGGCGGAGGACATGGGGTGGGAGAGGGAATGATAGTGTTATCGGAAGTAGATTGCATACAAGACACAGCTGTGACAACTTCAGTGAGTTTAGTTTGAGGTCAGTTTAAGGTCAACCACACTGGAGTGTCGTACAAACTACGCCTTAACTCAAAACTGAGGTTCTGACAACTTTTTTCATGGCCTCATTCAGTGCCGGCCTTGTATGCGCTTTGATTGTACTCTTGATGGACAGTCGCATTATACCAGACTCCCATAGTTTGCTCATAAAGGCCCTATTATACAATGTAGACTTTAGAATTGAAAAACAATAGTTTCATAATTACTAATTAAGAGTTCACAATAACTCAGTCTTCAATTATAATTAACTGCAACGTTATTTACCTACGTGTGCAGCTAATCTGTGGGTAATTACTCAAAGGTAACGCGTGTTCTTGTTTGAATTTCCTTGGAACACACAGCAAAACACACCTTTCACCATGTGCGGCCCCTGGCAGACAATGCCTCGGCAGTCCTTCTCTGATGGACTCATTAATTCCTGATGTTCTTCTTACAAAAATGGCCGCAGGCTACTGTGGAATTAAAAGACAAAAGGACGTTTTTAGGTACTCAAAATAAAACGATGCAGAGAAAAGATTGAAGAGAAATAGGAAATTATATTGTGCTGGAAGTGGATTTCTATACACAAATGGGATGAAGGATTCTATAAATATATTGTTGTCTTGCAGCGATGGGGTAAATCCTTAGAACAGGGTTGATTTAATTAGCCGATCAACCAAGTGTGAGTCGTTTTTATCATTTCCCAGCCACGAGAAATGCACTTTAATAGTCTAGAAAAAAACTACTCTCCCTCTGTCTGTGTGTCTCTCCTGCTCTGTGTCAAGAGTCAGGATTCAAAGAGCTTTATTAGCATGGAAATTTACATTTACATTCCAAAAACACCAAAAGTATAATAACTTACGGCATGGGATACAAAACAATAATAGCAAAACATAAAAGAGAAGAAAACAACTGTGAACTTAAAGGTGTTCATCATGGTAAAAGTGAAACTATGTGTCTCTAGCTCTGGCTGTAGAACCCTTCCCTCTCTCCATCACTCACCAGGCTGTTACGTTTAATGTACCTGCTGCCCGACAGCTGGTATTTCACCATCCAGCTTGTTTGTTAGCCCAATAAACCCAAGCCCTCTATAAAGGAATCGGATTGCTGCTACACAAATCCCTCCCATATCCCTGGCCCTAGCGTCTATTCGATTGGCTGATGGCCCTTTTAGGCAGACTATATGTTTCAACATATCCCCCCTGGTTCATCCCAAGCCACATTGTTTTGTTCTAGACGTTGTAAGCCGCACACGGCCGTCAAATGTATGTCCCTCAGCACCAAATAAAATGGAGCTCTCTTGGACACTGTCCAGTCTTCGTTCTCTCTCTCTCTCTCTCTCTCTCTCTCTCTCTCTCTCTCTCTCTCTCTCTCTCTCTCTCTCTCTCTCTCTCTCTCTCTCTCTCTCTCTCTCTCACGCGTGCACTTTCACTCTCGCTCCCGTGCACTCTCGCTCTCACTCCCGCGCGCTCTTTCTCTCGCTCTCTCGCTCCGGGGCTATCTCAAGGTCTCTCTTGCTCTCGCACTGCCTGGAGATGCTTGGCTCTGTTACTTCAGTGTTGTAGGGCACTGGCTGGTTCAACCGAATGCTAATGTTATTTTTTGTTATTCCTGGTACTGAGCTGTTAATTGTGTGCTCGACTCAGATGTAGCCACGTCTACCGAGGTAGTTTGAAATCGACTAGCAAACACGTATCTCAATTGGCACTTAAAAGCTCCGGCCTGTGGAATGAAATCGACAGTCTCGCTGCTAGTCTGAATTCTCATCAGATTACTGTGTGGGTGAGCGTGGGCATTCATGCGTGCTCGCAAATGTGTGTGTGTGTGTGTGGGTTTGTAATGGGTGTGTTCATGTGGACGTAGGCCTGCATTTGATGGAAACTAAGCTTCATTGTGCCTAACCGCTTTTACACTGAGGTAACTCAGAGATAACCCTGGTCACTTGAAAAAATAATAAAAGCTTCCCACCGCGCCTGGCCTTATGAGTTAACATGTCGGACTGAGGAAACTCAAGCAGCACATCAGTAATAGTAACAATTAACCTTTTCCTCAATGACCCCCCTCTGAAATGCAAAACATTATTCCTTTCCAAATCCTAATGTTAGCCACTGTCCATCGGGCCATTGAACTTTAGTGCAAATGGGGAGTAATGGAATATCATTATTTACATCTTTTGGGCCATTCAGTTGATTTAATGAATGGATTAATTAAAGCCCAACAGTTTGTGTATATATGGAACATTAAAAAAAGTTGATTAAACAATGTTTACCACGTTGATGTCCGACGCTGTGCTACTGAGGACTGTCAGCACCTCGCCTTCCTGTGATGCCATCTCTGGGAGTTGTCCGGGTGCTGTCTGTCTGTCTCCACGTGTGTGTGTGTGTGTGTGTGTGTGTGTGTGTGTGTGTGTGTGTGTGTGTGTGTGTGTGTGTGTGTGTGTGTGTGTGTGCATGCTTGCGTGTGCGTGAGTTTGTGCGTGTGCCCATGCTCCCCACAATCTTTGCCACCCAAGTATCCGGTCGGATGAGCTCAGCCCAAATCAGTTTGAGGATCTCCCAAATCTCCTGATAAGACCCATCAGGAGCCCTGAGGGTCCGGCCCCGCCCGCCCACCGGCCCTTCTTTGATTAGTTCTGAATGGGGGTGAGGGAGGGGGGAAGGTGGATGGAGACTCACTGGCAATGGGCCAGCGCACACCGCAGTAAAATGGAGTGGGGAAAGGTGGATAAATACAGAAGAAACAGATAAAGAGGCATAGCGGAAGAGAGGGTGTCCATTTTGAGTGATCGGTTCTCCATCCGTATGAGGAATGGGTGATTCTTCCACAGCCCTCCCTAGAACACTTGTCTCCTCCTCACCTCTATCTCTCTGTCTTTTCTATCTCACTGAATCCGCATTGTATTGATCAGTACTCCAGGGGGTGGAGTGGGTGCTGGGAGAGGGGAGGCTTCAGGGATGTGGTCCACTTGGAAGATATTCCTCTCGCTTAACAACATGGACTATATCCACCTGAGTGACTATCTTGTTGTGTTACACTTTTGAAGGGAAGTAGTAGAAAAGCCCCTTTTCTTGCAAATCTTATTTTCTTGATCGCTTGGAAAAGAAAATATTATTATGCTTTGATTTCAAAAATGTTTTCAAACACACCACAGATTCAACTTCATTTCCCTTGTTGACTCATTGCCATAATCACATTATTCACCTATTTGGCAGAGTATGGCATAAAATATCCTCAAAAATGTGTATTAGTATTAGTTACATTGCCTCCAAATCTAATCAATGTAATTTCCTCTGCAGCTGAACTAAATGGCGTTAACATGCAGCGCCAGGTTTAGTGCTCAGCCTTTAATATAACAGGTTTCTGCTTCCCTCTTAAGTTAAGCCCGCAACGGGCAGCTTGCACGATCCAATCAAACCCTGAAGGATCAAATTATATTCCTGCGACGTTCCGCCCTGCTCTAATCACCGGATTTACTTGAGAAACCATCAGAACCGAGATTCCTTTGAATGCTATTTCGTGTGGACTTCCTAAGTGCAGATCTCGTCGACAGTGCGATGAAGTGGCTGCCAACCACGAAGGTTGACAGCCACTAAGTACTTCCTCAACTATTATGTGCAAGTACGACTTCAATTTGTCACACAAAAGCCACCAAAAAGATTGGGTTGAATATGCAAACATATGCAGATTATTCAGCTAATTTACCTTGGGATGGAAGAGGAGGGATGGATTGGACAGTTGCGGCAATACGCTCATAAAACCAATGAGGCGGAAAGATGTCGTCAACATATATTCATCATATTTCATTTGGAATCTAGTGCATATGTGGCGAATGAGCGTTTATTTTTAATCTTACTGTATTCAAAAGCAATCTCACTTTGCAGCAGACGCATGTTAATTAGGATATTTTGCAAAGTGTGTCTAATTTCAAAAGCGGTTAAGAAGATTATTGAACACTTTAATTAGCATAAAATAATGAATCATAATTTAGGAACACGAGTTGACCAACGCCGGTCTTTTAAAGAAATCCCACATAAAGACATCTCATCCAGTATCCAGGGAACGTGGGGGGAGTGAGCCGCTTTAGATGGGGGGAGGTGTGCAGAATTTGAAGGATGTTGTTTTCCAGATCCTCCCCATGGTACCAGACCGGTAGACATGAGGCGAAATGACACGGTGCATATACATGCATCACAGGTAAAGCTATTCCCTTTCCATTCATCATCTTCATTTACAAGCAGTGATCCCGTAAGCTCAGCCACGTGGCCAGGAGCAACAATATAAAAAGGGGGTCACTGTATGCAAACACCAATGCCGTATATATTTCACTTGTCTGCTTCAATTTCACGCTTGAGTGGTCATAGCATGTCATGGGGTATATTGCACCGTTCAGAGTAAGTGTGGAATTGATGGGCTTAATATACCAATATAAGTCTACTTAATGCCCCTTGTCTCTGCAATCTTTTCTCCCCCCCCCCATCCGTTCTTCCCTCCTTCCCTCCTTTGTGGCATTCAACGTAATATCCTTGTTTTTATGTCATGCTATAAAATACAATAACAGTCAAGTGGCTGCCGTGGCAACGCATGGAGCGGCATTGTTCTCATGTGAAGTATCAAAGAAAGACGCGGAAAGCATGCGCCAATGCCGCCGAACGGCATTCTGGGAAATGTTCTGCTTGGCAGTCGAGTTAATTGTGCTGAAAAAAAAGGTTGGCCATGTGACATGGTAACGGCAGCCGCCTAGGTGAGGGGAAAATAATCATAGTGATATAATAAAGGAAATATTCAAAAAAAAATGAAGACGGGGGCCCACACTCTAATATCCAATCATGTGATCACTCTCTCACGATCACTTCGGGGGAATTATTTCCATTAACGGAGGCGAACAAAACCTTTCTCTTCTGGCTGGAAGGGCTATGGGGCTGGGTCTAATAGATATTAAACCATGTTAAGTGGCGCACTACATTAAATCATGAATTATAATTGGCATCCTGCTGAGACTCTTCTGAGTTATTCATATATTCATAATTCATAATCATAGATTCTACACCTGCCGGTGCCTTCTGTTACTCACCACCACCAGTGTGTGTGTGTGTGTGTGTGTGTGTGTGTGTGTGTGTGTGTGTGTGTGTGTGTGTGTGTGTGTGTGTGTGTGTGTGGTGTGGTGTAATCGTATCACAAGCAAGATGTGTTGCCCATGTCCATTATGACACCTCATGAGACCATTACCACCCTGACCAGACTATCAGAGAGAAATAGGATGGCAGTATTGGATGAAAAGAGGGGAAGCAGCACCCATTATAGCCCTCGAATGGATTGCCGGTTCACTTTCTTTATTTTTTACCTAGGCCACCATGTCTTCTAGTTTTCTCCTGCTCTCCCCTTCCCACCCTCTCTTGATCCATCTTGCGCCCTCTCACTGTGTGTGTGTGTGTGTGTGTGTGTGTGTGTGTGTATGTGTGTCTCGTCCTTTCCACAGGGCCAGCATCGTCCAGAAGAGGGTCATCTACTTCCAGGAGGAGGGCTCCCTAACCGTGCGACTCTGTGAGAAAGGTGACAAGCCCCTTTCATCCTCTTGTGTTCTAGTTTGATGAGTCGGCTGCTGTCTTATTCACCAGCACGGTGAACCCTTTGTCCCCTCCTTAGGTTATTTTTTTAATTCAAAATTTTGTTTTACAAGTTTGTCAATAGATTCCCAAACTGGAGCGTCTCTGTCGTGTGTGTAGGCGTGTCTGCGGCTGATTACTTTGCTTCGACATTGATTGTAAAAATCCTGAGATTTCTGCAACCTTTTCCATCCGTGTGTGTGCCTCTGCGTGTGTTTGCGCGTGAGTGCGTGTGTTGGCGCGTTCGGTGGCTACATTATTTACTGACTGAACTATGCACTGAAACCGGTTTGTGTGTCCTCTCCTCCTCTCATCCAACAGAGCACGTTACCGGTGAGGCCACACTGCCCCCCGCCCTGGAGTGCTGTGCGTGTGGAACAGCCAAGTACAGACTCACCTTCTTTGGAAACTGGTCTGAGAAGAGCCATCCCAAAGACTACCCCAGTGAGACCTATGTTGGGTGATCTCGGATCAATAAACAACGCTAACGCTACTGATTATTATCACATCGCAATCATCGTCTCACACGATGGGCCCTAGTTAGACGGTCTAAAACTCAGACGTCAAGGCGCAAAGTCAAAGTACTTTGTGGGCGGTTCTACGGCGCTGTTGCTATTATGACGGCGAGATAAATGAGCTTTGCGCCCGGCAATCTAAAATGGGTTGGGCTGAAACCTATAGGTGTGTTTTGGGCGTAACGTGCAATAAACCAATGAACGTTCCACCTGCCATCCCCTTTAAGACCCAGCGCATTTGACTTGGCGAGTTGATATTTTGACGTTTGCAGTCTCCGCTGAGACAGATGCATGACCACATGAATTTCAAACTTCAAATGGCTCAGTTTATGGCCAAATAATAGGCATAATTCACACATGGAATAGCGTTTTCTTCTCCTTCAGAAACACTGATTTGTCATGTAAATTGCGGCAAAGACAACTTAAAACATATGCGGACGCGGTCCTCGATGGCCCCAACTGTGGGTCTATTTAATGATATGCGGCAATACATTAACAAACATTGTTTGTTACCAGTATTGTATACATTATCGTTATCGACTTGTGTTCATAATATGCTTGTGTCCCCCCATTAATATACATCGCCATGGACTGTATTATGTGTTATGTGTTTCGTTTGCGTGTGTTTAAACAGATGGGTGCGCACACACACGCGCGCCAAGCATCACCCACATTCATTCATTCTTTTAAACACTCACTCGCGGTAAAACTGTTTTCTCAGGATCAAATCTTCATCAATCCTGAAAGATGTAAACAATGTCTGTGTCAAGAAAATATGTGTTTGCTGTAGGGCTGCTTTATTATGAAAAAAATCATAATCACGATTATTTTGGTCAATATTGAAATCTTGATTATTCAAATGATTATTTTTGAGTTTGAAAACATGATGCATTTATTCATAATTTCTCTCCAAAAAAAACACTTTTTAAATGAGAACTTTGAAATTTCCCCTTAAAAAAATGCACAAAATGGTCAAATAGAAAATAAAGTTCAGATATGAATCCAGCTGTTCTGCAATTTCTATTAAAAAAATAATAATAATAAATAAATAAAATTGAAAAAAAAAAAAACAATAATAAAAATCGTTTCAACTCGATTATATTAGTTTGGTGATCGTTTCACTCTGAAATTGAAATCGCAATCAAAATTTGATTAATCGCCCAGCCCTAGTTTGCTGTACGGTGTTTGCAGATTCATTGATTTAAAAGTACAACTTACCACTGTATCAGCTGTTCTTTCCCAAATAATTTAACCAACCATTTACCCTAAAATTAGATTTTGTTTTGGAAGCCTGGAATATACTTTGCGTGAATGTATTATTGTTATTATTATTATTTTAACGCATGCCATAGCCTACTATAGGCTACTTCATTCATGTTCATTCATGCAGCCATATTGAAAAAAATGTTTCCGCAATCCACACGCTATTTCTATGCAGTTTCACACGTATGAATAATCTTTGACATCATAATATTTAAATCAGGTTAATAGTTTGCATGTTTGTGCTGTGTATAGCCTAGGTGTGTGTAAGCGTAGGCTATGTTGTAGTTCCGACCTGCCATGGCATGTCAAAATAGCAACAACAACTGCGTTATCCGCTATAGACCAGGTATTTTTCGGTCAGTGGCGCAATTGCATTGGCGCATTTTTTAGATCACTAAAATAGCACCATAGCACCAAATAGTATCATTTGCGCCGGAACACGCCCCTGCTTTTCGCCGACACGCCTCTCCAGGCGCAAGTGTAGTGGCGCCTGGTTCCTGCGGGGGAAAATCAGCTTTGCGCCGGGTGCAAACTAGCAACGACACATGCGTCGGTGTAGAAAGTCAATTGCGCCGGGCGCAAGATAGGGTCAGATGTCTCTGTGTGTTCTCTCCGTTATTCAGAACGGAACAATATTGAGAATCGTTGGAACATCGCAATATTATTCGGAATAGCAATGACAATATTATTTGAAAAACAATGTGAGAACATTATTCTGCACATTCACAAACAATGTTCAGATAACCATAGCATCATATAACATTTTTCAGAGTACAACTATTATTTGGATTATTATTATTAATAACATTCTTATTTGGAACCTACACATTGTTAGTATTCGTTTTGTTAGCAAAAAGTTCAACATTGAACCAAAATTCAGACTATTAAAATGTGACAATATGTAGTGCAGAAACTACAATATAAGTATCAAATATTACAATACTATTATTGTAAAATGATCAATGTCATTAGCAGAACATCACGACGATATTCATAAAGGCACACATATTCACATTATCATAACGACAATATCATGAAAAAACAAAGTGACTCCAAGTTGTCCATGTGACTTCCCTCTACCTGTGTCCCAGGACGGGCCAACCACTGGTCTGCCCTGATCGGGGCGTCCCACACCGAGGGGTATGCGCTCTGGGAGTATGGGGGCTACGCCAGCGAGGGCGTCCGGCAGGTGGCCGAGCTGGGCTCTCCCATCAAAATGGAGGAGGAGATCAGACAGAAGGTAGGCCTGGCGCCGGGGTTTGACTTTAACCATGTGTTTTATGAAGCGGAAACACAATAATGAATCAAGCCCATTTGGCCAATAAGGGAATCGCTGAGATGGCGGGTTTCACTCAACGAGATACATCGGCGGAAAACTTTGAGATGTCAATTTAGACGCTTTTTTGATTATAATTTTGAGTCTTCGGCTGGAATTCCAAATACCCCTAAATCTGCTGATATTGAATATCCCCTTGATTCACTTCTAGACATCAGGCTCAAATTCCTTTCTAAATTCAGTAAGGTTGTTTACTTTGACACACACACGGGCACAGCAATTTCCTTCCAGCTTCAAAACTATCAGATGGGATTGGTGATGGTGTTAAATCCTCATTTCCATAGACTGTATGGAACGGGGAATTAACATCCGCACAGTGTCCATGTCTGACACTGTACCCCTCGAGTCCCTCATTATCCCTCCCATTAAAGCGTACGCTCTCTCTCTCTGCGCCTGACGCATAGTGAGCAGGCAGGTGGGTCCGTGCCTCGGAAGCCGTCTCTCGGCTGGAGGTGAGATGGTGAACTTACCCACAGCCAGCTGTGGCTGCGGGGAAGTTCAAGGGGTTTTTTGGGCAGTTTTCCACCGGATTCCTTCCAACCCAGGGGGTGAAGAACGGGCCCTCGGCGAAAAATCAGATTGCGTGCGGAAGAAAATCTAGAGAGGGAGGGAGTGTTGGAGAGAGAGAGAGAGAGAGCAAGAGAGCGCACAGGCATGGGTGATAGATAGCATTTGTCTGCATGATGAGATAAAAGCTTATCTACAACTGGTCGATTTTTTTGTTTTGCCAATCTGGCTTTTTTTGTGTGTGTGTGTGTGTCTGTGTGTGTGTGTGTGTGTTTGTTCACATGTGTGTGTGTGTGTGTGTGTGTGTGTACACGTGTGCACATGTGCACACGTACACGTACAACGCACTCTGCAACACTTGGATTTCTGTCTTGTTTCCAGTGCATCATCCCGTGTTGAAGGGGGTGGGTATGTGTGTGTGTGTGTAGGTGTATGTGTGTGTCTGTGCGTGCGTGCGATCACGCACAACGCACTCTGCAACACTCTGGGCTGGATTGCTGTCTTGTTTCCAGTGCATCATCCCGTGTTGTGGTGGACTCAATGCGCTGCGTTCCTTCTCTCCCATTCAGTGTGCAGCACTGCGCTGTGGACGTCAGTGGTGAACAGTGGGGTGTTCATGGGGGGCTCCGTCAGTCGGCTGTGTGCTGCTTGTCAGCTTGAGTTTGGCTCGCTGTACAGCGATATTTAAGGCTGACAGACAGGCCCCTAGCGGCTTCCCTGGAGGCCCTGTCCCTCTCTGGCAGTGAGCACATGCCATGCCATGGAGCTCTCCGTATAGGCCGCTCTATAGTGGACAGAGTTCACCGGACGGTGGTCTCCAGACTGAAAAAGGGGCTTTTGAGTGCAACACTGAGTGACGTGGTTTGGGGTTTTTCTAGTGAGAACCACGAAAAAAGGCTGTCCGACTTTTAAAAGGATGGATCTTGAGTGACTGCCGGGCTTTCAGAAGACGTCTATTTGTGTCTCTTCAGTGGCCTATTGCTGCTTTAATATTACCATATAAATCACTGTTATTATCGCTCGCTCTCTCTCTCTCTCTCTCTCTCTCTCTCTCTCTCTCTCTCTCTCTCTCTCTCTCTCACTGTCTGTGTTTGTCTGTCTTGGTCGCTCTCTTTCTCTTAGTCCATCTCTCTTTTTCTCTACAAACTTTCGTCACACACACACACACACACACACACACACACACACACACACACACACAAAAAAAACAACAACACATACTGACGCAGATCGGCTTCCAGCGTTGTGTGGTGCCAGCTGGGGTGAGGTGAGAGAGAGAGAGAGAGAGAGAGACCTGCTGTAGAAGGAGCTGGGAAGCGAGTGCGGGTCAGTAATCCCTGTATTAGCTGAGAATCCCAACCATCCATCCGGGAGAGAGAGAGAGAGAAACGGGGGAAGACAGAGAGAGAGAGAGAGAGAGAGAGAGAGAGAGAGAGAGAGAGAGAGAGAGAGAGAGAGAGAGAGAGAGAGAGAGAGAGAGAGAGAGAGAGAGAGAGGGAGCACTCAGCTGTGGTGATGGGAGGACACAACCTCCAGGCATAGAGTCAACCCTCGGTGGGAACAACAGTCTCAACAACAGCCCTCTGGTGCTCTCGCTCTCCGCTCTCCTGACCAAGACAAATGACCCTGACCACCAGAAGACCAGACAGGGCCCGCAGGCGCGACTGCACCCAGAGCTCCCCCGCTTTCACACTGACGCCAAGCGTAACCCCGGAAGGTGCCATCTAAGCCCTGTGGCTTAGAAGGACGCTCTGGTGCCCTGGACTTGTTTTGCTTATTTTTTTTAGATATGATGTACAAAACTACGGTTGGACAATTCTTTAACAGTTTTACACAGAAACCCCGGAATAGATTGTTCTGAAGTGTGGTTGTTTCAGAATAACAATACATCTGGCTCACCACTCACTGGACAAGAGCCATCAAGCATGGGAGGAACCATGAGTAATTCAGCTTATTTAGTAAATGAAACAGTCTTTTCATGTCATTTCTCCAGGGAGTAGAGTGTGTGCGCTGTCCTGACACATCTGGGGGTGAACCAGTGCTTCAGCATTAGCTGGTCTGTGTGTGTTGGCCTGTAACAGCACTGGACATGTCTAAACGGGCCCGGGGAACCTAGATTCCTCGGCATACGTTTCTGATAACGCCTCCTTTAAGGAACCAAGGTCTTTAAATTGTCAAGGACGTGAAGACCACACACACAAGTGTGCCTGCACGAACACACATACACACAGGCCAGCAACTTTCTCTCTCACTCTCTCGCTCGCTCTCTCTCTCTTGCTCACTCACTCTCTCTTTTTTTCTCTCTCTCTCTCTCTCTCTCTCTCTCCCCTGCTGCCTCTTGTCCCAGGCACCTGTCAGATGAAGGGCAGAAACACAGTCTCCCTCCCTTTCTTCCCCAGCCTTTCACCGTTTCTCCTCTTTTCCTTTTCCTCCCACTGTTTTTCCGGGGTGTATTTTTTTCGCACCGGTGTAACAATATCTACATTCTCAGAATATAAATGTTTTTCTCCCTTTCTCAATGGCACGCAACCGCGCCGCGCAACGTCGGTGGCACGTTTCTGGATCCCTCTCTATTTTGTTCTGGCTGCCTTTGTGGCCGCCTATACAGAGCCTGTAGGAGACAGAGGAGCGCTGCGAGGACCCCTTTGTGTTCCCTCAGACTCTCTAGTTGAATTTGGAGCGCTTGTCGTCGCACAGTGCTTCCTGGTATTCATAGTCGCCTCTTCAATGGATTTATGCTTTGATGGCTCCCCTGTCTCACATGTTGAGTGGGGTAGAGAAAATACAAAAAAGGCAAGCGAGAACAGCTGAAAGAATGAATGTCAAAGCTTAAAATATGACTAATTATACGTGGTGATGCCAGATGGACGAATTTCAAACGGAGCATCACATGCGCACAAAGAAAGGGGTAGATGTAATAAAAACGTGCATCATTTGGTTTGATCTATAGTGCATAACGCTAGCATATTGTCATAATTGCCATACCGGAGATTGCTATAATATTAATTAGAAAACATAATTTCGACTCACTTTAATTTGGAGTTTGTAAAAGTGTTAAAAGATAAAGGTTACAATCAAGACAGAAGACACTGTTTCCCCTGTTCCGGGTGGGGGGGATGATGGTTATAAATAAACGACACCACCTTTTTCCCTTCCTGTTCTTCTTAATGTCAACGCTTCGTTGCTTACTTCCATGTAAGACGCAAGGAGAAAAAAAAAAGGAGGAAAAGACAAATTTTCAATTGCTTGAAAATGTCAAATGAATCCCGGAGCATATTACACAACCACCGAAGAGCTGTGGTGGGAACACTGCGGTGGAGGCAGAGAGGGCTGGGGGAGGTGTGGGGAGAGGAGCAGCCGTAGCCGGGCTAATTAAGACTTTGTTCTGAAATGTCAGGTGCTCTCACACCCACTGCTTTCAAACACGAGCGCTCGAGAGCAGAATGTCACATGGCCTGCTGACCGGTGAGCCAATCGCGTTGACTCGCTGTAGGGCGTTGTCTGCAGCCCAAACCAAAAGGAAGGTGTCATGGTCTGATTAGACCCCCCCCCCCCCCCCCCCCTTCTGCTCCGTTCCATAGTGATCGTTACAAGTGAAGACAAAACTGTTACAGCTCTGACTATAACATGCACTGCAAATAACCTGCGCCGTGAGTGTTCATTAGAAACGAGGAGTTGTCTTGTTGGATGTTGGCGGGGGGGCGGGCGTGGGGGGGTGGAGGGAGGCTTTTCCAAGCAGACATATGAAAATACCATGCACTTTCCTTCTCTCTGGACTGTCACAAGTATGCACAACTGCACTTTACCATCCTATTTATGATGTATAGTGGGGTCTATGTCTTCTGTCCTGGTGTTGTGGCGGGGTGGGGGGGGGGGGGTGGGTGGGGGTTGAGGAAGAAATTGTTGTCTATCCTGTCTTGTCTAGCGGTCTTCTGTATTGTCCCTTTCTGTCAAATTAGTATCAGACATACTGTATGGCGCAGAACAATTTTCCGCAAGGACAAATAAATATCTATCCATCTATCTATCACTGCCGGGCCTGGATACAGGAGGCGAAGTGATCTCGCTCCAGAGTGTGGCTCTCACGATCAACAAACGCAGTTCAATTCCCGTTTCTTCAGCTTTGAACGACCTTCTAGGCGGAAGGTGATCTCGACCTTTGATAGTCAAACTGACCTTCAGAGTGGAAGAAAGAAGCCAGCGCTGTGAGGGAGAAGGGGCGTGCAGTAAACACTGAATGTGCTCTGAACCTTTTTCTGGTTCTGGTATAAAGAGAGCTGCCGGCGTGACCTTCACCCAACTCTCCGAAAGATTAACTCAAGAGTAGCAGTGGGTTATTTTAGTCTGACTTGGCTGTTCTTTTCAAGGCCTGTTTCAACCGAAAATGAGTCTCCACAGAAGACTGATGAAAACGTCTATTCTCTTCTACTGTTCGTTTCTCCTTCCCTCCTTTCCTTTGCTTCATTTCTGTCTTTCCCTTAGACAGTTTCACTGTCCTGGCTTCTGTTTTTATCGTCTTTTATTCTGACATTTCCTACAGGCATATGAATGTTCCTCTCTCCTTCACTGCTGGCTCTCTCCCTCCTATTGTTTCAGTCCGTGTTTGTGTCCGGCTTGTGTTTGCTCTCAGTCAGTTGCGGTCTAAAGACTCCAGACTGATTGCAACAGCACAGGTTGGTTGGCGGAAAGGCGGTTTTGAAGTTGAAATTGGTGGGGGGTATGTGTGTGCATGCATGTGTGTGAGGGTGGGGGGGTCGGGGCGTTGGATATGTGTGTGTGTGTGTGTGTGGGCGGGTGAGTGTGTGTGTGTGTGTGTGTGTGTGTGGGGGGGGGGGGGGGGGGGGGTCATGTGTGTGTTTGTGTGTGTGGGGGGGAGGTGTCGGTGTTTGGGGTTGGGGGGTGGGTGTGTTGTGTTGTCAAGGTGTTATCATCCTTCACTTTCATCTGTGTGTATACACACCCCACTTCACAGGAAATTGCAGCAGACCGAGCATAGACAGGCAAGAGACACACACACACACACACACACACACACACACACACACACACACACACACACACACACACACACACACAGATCCATCTATATATTATCTCTCTCTCTCTCTCTCCATCCCTTGTATGTGTGTGTGAGCTTATTGTGGGCCTCATCCTTTTGTTTCGTTTCAGGTGTGATGGTATTGACAATCTCTGAATATAAATTATTTAAATTACTGAAAGTATCTCGAGCCAGCCTATAGAGAATGAGTTTAGTCTCTTATTTACTCTCTCGCTCTCTTTCGCCCTCTCTCTCGCCCTCATTCACATCTTGGACTTCACACTTGCCCTATACATTAACAGTCTTCCTCTCTGTCCTTAATCGTCAGCTGGTTTTGAGCCCTCATGCCCACGTTCATCACCAGATTACCCTCTGTTGGCTTCACTACCCTGCCCCCCCTCCCCACTCGTATCTATGCCGTGTGCAATCCTTTTCTTTCCTGGTAAAATTTGCTGTGTGAACCAGATAGCCAGGCACATTTTCCATACATGCAGTTGAATTGACTAGGCAACGTAATCTTGCGTCTACAGAGCACACAGTGTACACAGTGGGCACATTTTTTACATTCCCCTCACATCTGTGTGTGAGTGTGTGCATGTGTGAGTGTATGCGTGTGTGTGTGAGTGTGTGTGCGCGCACGAGTTTGTGAGCATTCCTGGGGCAGTGAGTTTTTTTTTCTTTCGATTTCACCAAACTATTTATGGATTTCACACTTAGTTCACCCAAAGTTAGGACGACAACTGCAAGCAAATGCTTGTGTGTGTGTGTGTGTGTGTGTGTGTGTGTGTGTGTGTATGTGCCATGTGGGAACAGTATACTGGTGCTATCTTGAATTCCCACTATTAGAGCCTGAGAGGTCGTTAAATTGGTGTGCAGCTGTGGACAAGACACACACACACACACACACACACACACACACACACACACACACACACACACACACACACATTGAACACACACGCACACACACACACACATGCAAACACACAAACTTGAGGAGGTGCTCCTGGGGGGGTTTTGTGAAGCCGGTTGGATGCTGACAGATGGACAGCACTCGGAGACTGGCTCTAATTGGCTGAGAGGTTCAGTGGGGCCAAACGCAGGGAGACAAGTGGATCCGTCGAGCCAAAGATTAAGACGATGGCGCCCGAGATGTTTCCTTCTCTCGTCCAGGAGGTTACTTTTCCGTTGTACGGGTCTTATTAGAGTGTGATGGGGACTGCAGTAGGCTGGCAGCGTGAGCCGGCGTAACACAGAGAGTGCACGGCAGGCACCGCAGCCATTAAGACAGGAGCGTACCTTAATGCCAGCTCCTCATACTGTGTTTAAGCCCATCACCGCCACACAAGGTGTTCAGCCGTTAGCATCCAGTTGCTTTCAGCTGTTTAGTGTATCGGTCGAAAAGTCTTTTTTTTTTTTTTTGTACGATATTAGAAAAATTATGTAAATATATTATAAATATGTTTATTATATATTGTAGTCATTTATTACTTGACATGAATGTAGCCTGGAGAGATGTTTTTGGCTTGTGGGCAGCCATTATTTTCGTACAACAGAACACGCTGTTTGTTTATTGATTTTATTCAATTATTCATGGCATAGTAATTTGTTTTGATGGTTTTTTTCAAGACGGTAGTCTTGATTTATATGAGATTGGTGGTCAGCTCTGGTTTATAGGGTAATGAGCTTGAAAAATTCAATACCTTAAGCCACAGGAACATCGTTTTGGTTGATTTTCTGCCAAAACTCCAACCATATGATATAACGTATGCTAGTTACATTGATATAGAGTTTGTTAGTTTGTACAGTACAAACAGAGTCTTGGCATTTCAATTACACCCATTTATTCTTAAATGCAAGGTAAAAGTGGATAGCGAAGCGCAAGTAACCGATGAACAACAATCAGAATAACACATGCAGATGGTGACGCTAACTCTGCAATGCCTTATTATTATTATCATTATAATATATTGAGGGTGATAAATGACCTTGACCGAATCACAATGCATCTCTTGAGATTCCCTCTCCCTCTCCCTTCATGCTTCCCTCTTTCTCTCTCATTCTCTCCGGCTGCCTCTGCTCCTCTCCCTCTCTCCGGGCTCTGTGATGTTGAAAGGCTTGGACGGCTCACTTTGTACTGGGATTTGGCTTCACATCAGCATTGAGCGGTACCAGGGGACGGCAGACGGTTGTTTGGTCATTTCATCTATTAATTTAATATTATATTGACTAAAAATGCCCAGATTCCCTTTTTTTCAGCTCCATAGAGGCGTTGGTTACTCAGGATTGGAAATCTATTACTATGGGCAGTATAAGCAGAACATACAGACACATCACTACACCGATGACACCCCCGTCCCTCCCTACTACCTTGTCCCCCAGCCTCTCTAAACGTCATTGTTTTACCAAACTATTTATACATTCTGCATTGTGGTGACAGAGCATCTACTGGGTTTCACTGGGTTTCACTGGGTTACACTGGGTTGTTACCTTGAGGCTGTGGTGACGTGGTGACCTGCTGGCAGCAGATCGATGGAAGGGCTGGGGGGGCTGAGACTGAGACTCTCTCTCTCTCTCTCTCTCTCTCTCTCTCTCTCTCTCTCTCTCTCTGTTTTTGTATTTGTATTATTTGTTACCACAAAGATTTGTTTTGAAGGTTTCTGCCCGAAAGTGAGGGAAGAGGGATGCCAGCAATTTTTCTGTTGAGATCTATGTAGAGGAGATAAATATACAAACACAATTTAAGCAGTTTCGAAAATCTTCATTAATAAGAGCTATTATTTCTTCCTTGCAAAAAGCACACAAGTAACCTTTTTAATCAAAAATAAATCACTTGCTTTTCTGTATTCCCAAAGGCACTTTCCCTTGCTAGCTTCCCCTATTGTGCATATTCATCGGTTGTTCCAATTTGTCTTGTGTGTGTGTATGCATCAGTGTGTGGGTGTGTTTTTGTGTGTCTTTGTGTGTGTGTGTGTGTGTGTATGTGTGCGCGTGTTGATGGCTGCGTGCATGTGTGTGTGTGTGTTTGCGTTCATGTCTGCGTTTGCGTTCAAGTCTGTGCTTGTGCCTGCATCGATGTGTACGAGTGTGCTCGTGGGACTAATTGGGAATTTGTATTCACTAAAAGCCCTGGATGCAACCTGAGATGCAGCGCCACACCTGTTGTTTGTAGCTGTGTGGAAGTCAGTTCAGGATTAAGAGCCAAGCAGCCTGCCCCCCCCTCGCCCCCCTACACATCAGTACCCACACCAGCCTCACACATCCCCAATTACCTCCCCAAGCTGCTGCTGTCTCGGGCCTCACAGCCCCAGCCACCTGCCAGCACAACTAATACCGCAGAAATGACAAATCAATAGTCATAATCTCCTGGATGCTGGCTTTTAGTATGGCTTTTTCCCCCTCTGTAAATCCATGTTTTTTATTCCTTGACCATTTTCTGTGCTTTTATTGTTGCTCTAATCCATGGTGAGTGGGATCCGGTCGGACGCTCCCACATTTCCTTCTTTCCGGTGGACGCCTCAGCTGTTCTTCATCTCAATTAGGGACATTCACAGTTGCCTCCCGTGGTTCTTGCTTTCCTTTTCTGTCTGCTTGTTGTAGCAGGAGGATGAGTCTCGCCCCCCCCCTCTCCCTCCCCCAACCCCTACCTCGAATTGGGTTTCTCATAGTCGAATTAAGACCCCTAGATAATGTGATTCATAGTCGAGTTAAGTGTGCATGTACGGAGTCTAATTGGATTATGCATTGAATTGCGTTCTGCGCATGCTCGAGATCTTTTCCCGTGCCGTGAGCCGGAAGTAGAAGGAGACGATAGTCGTGTTGTTGTCGCCGCCGTTGGAAAACGAGAAACGGCGATTTATTTAAAAAGATGGCGCAGAAGATGGAGGAAGCTGGTGAATGTAGTTCCCCCTATAAGAGTACCCCTATAAGAATTGTGTCCCGGCCGCGGGAGTGCGCATGGCATGCATTCATTAAAGGTGGAAGCACACAGACACTACGCTTCGCTTCGTTTTTTCTAAATCTGGGTCATCAACGAGGTTGCAAAGTAGTAACTTTGGGCACATCTGTCAAAATAAATGTTTTTTTCTCCCGACGTGTTTACGATCTTTATTCATTCCTTGCGATGCGGCGGGAATGCCGTATACGGACGAGCGGCAGAGGGGCTGCTCTGGAGGGAGAAATATGTTTTCAGTAGACAGCTGTCAACTCACTTCGGGTTGCGATTTATTTAAAAAGCTGGCGCAGAAGATGGAGGAAGCCGGTGTCGTGCCAATGTAGTTACCCCCTATAAGGAGTATATCATCATCAACATGTATTCACTACACACTACGCTTCGATTTCACCTAAGGCTGAATTAAAAGTACATGTTTTTCTAAATGTTGCTCATCAACGAGGTTGTAAAGTAGTAACTACGTTCTTTATTCATTCATTGCACCGTGGCCGAACTGACGGGGGTATTCTCTGATATTATGAATCTTACAGACTGCGTCGGGTTCTCCGACTCTCTGGTACTTCCACCACAAAAAAAGACTCGTAGTGGGGTTTATCTCGCCCATGGTGAGAAGGAATTAGGGGAAAGGAACTTTGGCTTTGACTCTCTGAAGTCCAGATTGAAACTTCGGGACCATATAATTTCTCCGACGCTCCATTGTTCCGACCTTGTATGCAGACTCCTCTGACGGCATAGCCAGCTCCTCCAGCTGGAGTTGGCATACGACCGAGAGGTCAAAACAATGGAGCGTCGGAGAAATTATATGGACCCGAAGTGAACTGACAGCTGTCTACTGAAAACATCTTTCTCGATTGCAGGCGCCTGAGTTTGTTGTTGCTGGTGACGTAAAGAGGTCAACCGGTGGCTCTATTACCACTAGTTGAAATGGTTACAGTGCCACCCATCGTACCGGGGCATGACAAGCTTCGACCACTGAATCGATTTACTCAGTTTTTTTGCAGTTGTCCAATTGCGGAGCATTGTCGAACTATGGCTTTAATCTGATTAAACTGTGCATGTAAACGTACTGTGTGTCTCTATAGTGTTAGTTTAGTATCTCAGTGTCTCTATAGTGTTAGTTTAGTATCTCAGTGTCTCTATAGTGTTAGTTTAGTATCTCAGTGTCTCTATAGTGTTAATTTAGTATCTCAGTGTCTCTATTAGTTTCTATATATACTAGGGATGCACCGAAATTTCGGCCACCGAAAATTTTCGGCCAAAAATGGCCCAAAAGTGCATTTTCGGCTTTCAGCCGAAACACTTTCATCACCGAAACAACACGGCCGAAACAGGAAATTGTGATGACGCAAAGAAAAACCAGTGAAACATTCACCATCATCAGTGAAACATTGTGAAACAAATGACACCTCTAGCTAAATGTAGTAATCTAGAGAACCAGCTACAACCTTGTTTTCATCCAAACGAGCCGTCTTTAGCGACGGCTCGCTATGAGACAGCTTCTATGAGCTGTCGGCTATCAGCCGCGAGTTTAGGGACCGTCCGCAAAGTGCCGACAGCTTCTATGAGCTGTCGGCTATCATCCGCGAGCTTAGGGACCGTCTGCAAAGTGCAAAACGGAAAACGATGTTGTTGTTTTTTCAGTGCTAAATAAATATTTTTATACTTTTAATAATTGTAATTGATTTATTCTTTGAATTGCAATGCCTTGATTTTAGTGAGGTTAGTACACAGTCATAGCTATAAATGCAATGGTAGGCCTACTAATAATTGGCATAATAATTTATTTCGGTGTTTCGGTTTTTGGTTTTCGGCCTTGGTTTCCTCATTTTCGGTTTTCGGTTTCGGCCAAGAATTTTCATTTCGGTGCATCCCTAATATATACTACAGTTTAGTATACTATACTATAGTTTAGTATACTATAGTTTAGTATAGTTTAGTATCTCAGTGTCCCTATAGTGTTAGTTTAGTATCTCAGTGTCTCTATAGTGTTGAATACATCAGTGGTCTCACAAATCAGACTTTAGATTCATATCTAATAGGGATGCACCGATTTATCAGACGAACATCGGTATCGGCCGATATTCGCGTTGTTGACTGCCATTGGCCTATCTGGAAATAAGATGACATTCACCGATGGCAGTGGCCGATGTTTATCTGTTGTCATATAAATTTTGCGCTGGCTAAATGTTGTGTTGGTTATTTGCGGTCTGACTTGCAGTTTTGGAGAAGATGCAACAGGTGGTAGGCTACTAATAATACCACCCATAACAGCCGCTGGCTGGACACGCCTCTGGCATGATGACGTAAGCGGGCAGGTGCCGCTCGCACGTGTGGTTTGTTTACAAATAAAAGTGAAAGAAAATGTCGGTTGTGTGGGAGTATTTCACTGTCCCGGAGAAAGATATGCAGTTTGTAAGACATGTTCCAGTGACATTTCAAGAGGAGGTACTACAACCAAGAATTTTAACACATCAAATCTCATCAGCCATTTGAAAAGCAGACATGGAGAAGTGTACAACGATTACCTGAAAGCCAATACAAAACTGAGAAATTAACTGGACACCAAGAAAGCACAAAGATTCATTCAAAGATATTTTTTATAATGAAGATTTCTTTGTTTCCCTGGCACAAAAAGGGGAAATAAATAACAACAACAACAACAACAAAAACATCGGCATCGGCTATCGGCCAAATTGTTATTTTAAACATCGGTATCGTCCCAGAATTTCACAATCAGTGCATCCCTAAGTCTTTCTTTTACTTAATCTCTCTCTCTCTCTCTCTCTCTCTCTCTCTCTCTCTCTCTCTCTCTCTCTCTCTCTCTCCTCTCCTCTTTCGACGTGAGGGTATCACTTAGCACCTCCAGCCTTGTCAATCATGGCCTCGGCCAGTCAAAGGCCAAAGCAATTATTACAAGACTGCGCCTTTCCATTTTTGGTGCTGCCCTCCTCTGATGCTGTGGCGTCAGAGGACAAAAACATAATGTATATATTCAAGAATTTATATACAAAGAAATGGAAATTGCGCCAGACGGAACCTAGGACAAGTCTTTTGTTTTCACAGAGAGGAAACAAAGTTGATTCGATTTTGATGAAAAATATATAATAAACAGATCCTTGTGGTCATACTTTGTTGTGTATTTGAATAATATGAGGAATGAAAATGAGATGTATTTTCACAGAAGAGGCAACAATGTTTATTAGATTTTGAGGGGAAATGGATAGCAAACAGATTGCTGTGTTCATTCTTTGCTGAATATTTGAATAATATCAAGAATGAAAGTGGACTCACAAGGTGAAAAAGTCAATTTCCTCCTCATGGGTTTCTTTAATCTGGGCTCCAGCAGTCTCACTACGTTATAACAGAGCTCCTGGGGGCAGAGGACACAGAGGCCGGGCCGGTACACCGGGTCTTCAAGGGAGCAGGGTTACGCCTTGTTTCCTGTTTCGTTACAGAGATATTCTACCTCAGAAAACTGTTAGGGTTTCAGAAGGGGCTTTTCTGCACTATGTCTACACTGTGTTGATTTGAAACCTTAACAGACTATTTTCTACTGTTAAATACTGCTGGGCAAGTATGTATTTGCCAATTACGTGCTTACGTGCTTAGATAGGAATTATGTGGGTTGATTATTTATTTGACCATTTATGAATTTATTATATTGTAAATCACCCTTATTTTTTTCTCTGCATATGCATTTCGTCCTTTGGGCAGAAACTTTTCTTAAGTGAGGGCGACGACAATAAAAGCGTACCATCAAAATTGAAGTGTGACAGAAATTGTGCAGACTCGCTTTAGGAGTCAGAAAGATGGGATTTACACAATTATTATTATCATCAGGGGTAGTTAAGTGCACAGAAGTGCATAAGACAGAACTATTAAGTGCACACGTCAGTTGGTGTGATGGTCGATAAAACATGAACCATAATCTATGATTTGGGCTCACAAAGAACCTGGCTTGTGTAGGGGGAGGGGGGGGGGGGGGGGGGTGATGTGAGAATGATGTCGGTGTTGTGGATGTCCAGGTGACTATCGGTGATGTGTCTCTGTTTTTCCTCCTTTTAATCTACTCGCCTGTATTGTGTATTTCCTTTGTCGCTGTGTCCATTCCCTTTGGTTCTTGTAAACATGTGCTCAACCATTTGTTAACATTACTAAATGGTCTAATGGTTAATTACCATGCATGATTACTAATGGTGTACATGTTGAATACAGGAATGATGTTCATGTTCACTAAGGTTACCATTTATACATAATTGAATACTACCGCAAACCATAACACCTATGCTGATGCTTTCAAATAATAATGTGTATTACTGCATAAACAAATGTTTATACATTTATAAATAAATAGTTAATGTACCCTTATTGCTACGTGTTACCCATACGCCTGTGTGCGTTGCTCCGTTCTGCAAGCTTGCACTTGCACCGGTACCAGAGTGCTTGCCTTCTGCTCCGTAAGCAACGTGTCTGGCAGAATATATCCATGAACCCAACCTGTGCTCGTCAGTTAGTGATCCCTCATCTGTGGACTTATGAAGCGTGACTGGTAATTCAAATGTAATAAAAACAAATTGTATGTTGTTCACGGGGGAACATGGCTATGTACAGCCATGGGGACAGTGTTTCCTCAATGGAACCAGACACAAGTGTGATTAATGATCTCGCTGATGTCCTGTATTGCATTGATACATGCACGTTCATGGACGCCTGTCGAACGCATGGACAGATGGACAGAAATGTGTGAAACTATAAAAAACTATAAAGTTTTCTGTGACAATAACACTCAGAAAAACACTGAAAGTTATTTCTGGAAGTAAATTGAATTATAAGTATAGACTTGCCTAAATCTACAAATAGTTACTTTCATAGATGTTCAAAGATGGTAATGCAATTGTAAAAACAAGAAGTCCCAAAACTTTATATAGGCACTGCACATAAGTCGATACAAGTTAAAATTAAAACTATTTTGTTGTTATTTTTGATAACAAGATTTTGTGTCAAGCCACACATGATTAAATTTAAAAACTGGACGGATAGTTATATTAGGTTAAGAAAATGAAATATCCCATATTGCTCTCACAAATACTTAGTCGCTTCAGGATGGAGATAACGCGCGTGTTTGTTCCAAATATGTTCTTATGATTATCGCAGAGCACAGGTTGTTATTTGGTACAATTACAGCCTAAAGCCTGAGGGACACGTAAATTACAATATAATTGGACAGATGATACAGGCTGGCTCTTGGCTACAAACACATGTTGCAGCTGCTTGATAAATGACTAGCTGAGCTGTGTGTGTGTCTATTTTACTGTGTGTGTGTGTGTGTGTGTGTCAATCACTCAGGTTCTCGGAAAGCCAATATGGTAAAAACATTTAATATATATTTTCTTTCCATTTTCTTTCCATGAGCCTCGGTCGAACTCTGAATAGAGACTTTAGTATTTCAGGCCCACATATTATGCTTTAGGATGTAGGAGCCAGAATCCTATGTATTTACTTATGTGCATTTATATGCATTTACTTTTAAGCTTATCAATTGATCTTGAGTGGTTGGTTCCTGTTTGGGTCCCGCCCCTCTGCAGGCAGCAGAAGGAGTCTTCAGGGAGAGGCTGAGGCCTACTGGGTGTGACCTATGAAGGAGCACAGTCTGCACCCTGCTCACATGCAGCCATAGAACCCCTGTTTATTCAACAGTATATATTTTTATTTCATCTACGGTCTACAACACAGCTTCAAGAACTTCCTTCTGCGCTTTATTATTGAACATTGCATTTTGGAATCAGTTTGGGGACAAACATCCAGCAGGCCCTGAGAGTGGTTACAGCGACATCAGACACAAACAGACCAACTTTAAAATATCAACCACAGGGGGGGGATGCTCAGGTCTAAATCGTTTGGCTGTCACACACTGGCCAGGTTTACCTAGCCCCGACAATGACTCTTAACCCAGATGTTGCCTTTTTGACTGCATCCGTATCTCTGTGAGTATCCAAGGGAACTCAATAGCTACTACCAGCTTGTTTCCCCACACCCCCTGCTGAGCTAGGGTCTACAGTGTCTGGCAGTGCAGGTGTTCAGGTCGCCCCCGAGCACTGATTCCTATCGGTCTGAGTTACAGCATAGTTTCCCAGCATTCCATCTGTTCCTCATGCTCCTTAATGCAAAGTGTATTTGCATTAAGGGAGTGTGGACTTTATTTCATATTTTCTTAAACAACATACCTCCCCAGAGTATCCACCATTATTTAATTGTATTTGAACTGGCTCTGCATAAACAATACTGCTCTACTTCTACTACTAATACAACTCCAATATAGCCTCCCTCAATGTAGAAAAAAACAAAAAAAAAGATAATTCTGTGTGAGGTTCTTTAGAGCCCAAAATAAATGTTCTCTCTCTCTCTCTCTCTCTCTCTCTCTCTCTCTCTCTCTCTCTCTCTCTCTCTCTATCCCTTGTCCTCTGTCTATCTGCTTCACTGCTTTCCCTCCCTTATGTAATGTATTCCTCTCTGAGGCATTACAAACTCTTGAACAGCCCAACTCATATATATCAACATACAGTATGAAAATACACATTTTTATTTGTTGGTTACGCATGTGTTTGTCCTCATTTTTATTTTCATATCTCCTTTTATTATCTGAGTCACACCCAGCATAAAATCTAGATACCCAGTGGTTCAGCATCTAGATACCCAGTGGTTCAGCATCTAGATACTCAGTGGTTCAGCATCTAGATACTCAGTGGTTCAGCATCTAGATACTCAGTGGTTCAGCATCTAGATACCCAGTCGTTCAGCGTCTAGATACCCAGTGGTTCAGCGTCTAGCTACCCAGTGGTTCAGCATCTAGATACCCAGTGGTCCAGCAGCATCTAGATACCCAGTGGTTCAGCATCTAGATACCCAGTGGTCCAGCAGCATCTAGATACCCAGTGGTTCAGCATCTAGATACCCAGTGGTCCAGCAGCATCTAGATACCCAGTGGTTCAGCAGCCAGATACCCAGTGGTTCAGCATCTAGATACCCAGTGGTTCAGCATCTAGATACCCAGTGGTTCAGCAGCCAGATACCCAGTGGTTAATGGTTAATGGAAAATAACCCCTACCTGACCCAGAATAGTTTAATCGAATGAGTCTCCACCAAACTATGCCACATTTCCTTCTTCCAACATTTTTCTCGGTCTCACTACATTGGTGTTTCAATTTTGTCATTCTATCCAGGTATGTGTTTTATTTTTTTTTAGGCGGGGGAGGGAGCTGGTGTTTTTTTGTTGTTTTTTTGGCAGTGTGTGTGGGTCCTTTGACGTCTTGTCTTCTCTGTCAGGCGTTTTGAGGGTGGCCATGCGTGTCTGTCTGCCTGCTTCACACGCGATGTGTGTCCTTGTAGCTCTGTGTGTCTGTCTATACTTCACGGGATGTGGGTGTCTTTGTGACCGTCTCTGTTTGGCAGTGTTGTGTGTTGCTGTCTGCCACGGTTTTCCACCCAGTGTGCCGAGAGAGAAGAGACCTTGAGATGTGGGGAGGTCCAGAGTGTGTGTGTGTGTGTTTTGTGTGCGTGTGTGTGCGCGTGCGTGTGCGCGCGTGCGCGCAGGCGTGCTTTAAAAAAAGAAAGAAAGATTGTTGTATGTTTGTTTAGGTGGCCATCCCACAGCGAGGCCCTGATTGCTTGAGTTGAGCTGGCCCTGAGTGCGGTATGTGCAGTAGGATGTTTACAATCATAGATTACCTCCCACTGTCGTGTGGGCTGGAGGTGTACAGCATGTCCTGTCTTGTCTCTCTTATCCCTTTCAAAACCTCCAAGGCTCCCCTGAAGGAGGGGTTCTCAACCCTCGTCCATTCAGCCCATTTAGATTTTTTCATGGTCAGTATGTTGCCTCTCCGACTCCACGTATGGCCCCCACTCTGTGTTAATCTCTCTTTTGTTCTCTTCTTCTCTCCGTCCCCTTCTCGCTCTCTCTCGCTCTCTCTGCAGGCAGATGAAGTACTGACTGTGATTAAAACAAAGGCTCAGTGGCCTGCATGGCAGCCTCTCAATCTGTGAGTATCTCGTTCAATGTCGATGCGAAAGAGGTTGGGAGTGCGGCTCTAATGAATTGGTGGTTGTTTAAAGCCATGTGTTTATCAAAATACTGAATTAAGAGCTCCGTCTAGGATCAGGTTTGTGCGGTTACAGCAGAGTTGTGTTTATTTGTGTACGCCATGTACAAAGAGCTAATAACCAATGCAGTGTTGACACAGTCTAATGGAAAATTTATATTTAAAAGATATTCCAGGAGGGTTATTAACAGCACTTTATAAAATGGGTGGCTTAAATCAAGCGATCTGATTGGTTCCCAACGGTTGTATATTGAGCGTATACACACAGCTATGACGCCCGTTCAGTTTACAGAGTTCAGTATCAATCCGCGCCTAACTTGAACTGTTGTTTATTTATATATAAAAGCAATAGCATAGTTCACTGAAGCCTAAAAACATGTTGATTTCTGGAGAGGGTGGAAATGTTGTAAAGCAATAGGCACACGGTGAGTGAACTGCTCGATAGTAGGCTAAATTGCCGGCGAACCAAGCTACCGTCTCTAGCCTTCTCTCTGAAGGACGCTACAGTGTGTTGCATAGCAACCGCCGTACACTTTGCAGGCAGCCAGGAGGGACTACTTTTTTGTATTCGTTAAAAAAATGCTTTTCCGACTTTCTAGCTTTTTCAAAATTGAGAGTGTCTATGACTTTCATTTCGCCATACTTACGTAACCGTTTTATAAAAGCAATAGATCACTTCAGTCAGTGATATACGTTCATTATACCACAGTTAAGGGGGTCGCCGTCCCGACGCGCAGCGGAGGGACGGCGACCCCCTTAACTGTGGTATAATGACCGTATACCACAGCCTGTCGTGATCTATTGCTTAAATATATCAGGTCAATATGCACACACACACACACACACACACACACACACACACGCACACACACACACACACACACCCCTTCAAAGGTGTTACGGGCTATTTCAGAACTATTATTTCTAATTGTATGTTATACGTGTGCACACCGAATAAACACACACACATTAACACCTCCACACCTCCACACTTTATATGTCCACAAGTTGTTTTCGTTAAAAGCATTTTCTCGACTTGAAGATGTGTATTTATGGTACCTAATTAATTTCATGATTGAGAATACGCACAACAAACACAAAGACGCAAACACAATTTCATTCTTGGGCTTACTAACACACATCAATCATTTAGCACTGGCACAAAAGCCCTCGTTAAAGTTATTTCACTGTTATGGAGAAATATTGCTCAATTATAAACGGCGAACATATCGCTCCTAGAAAATTTACCGCTATAATAAAGCCAATAGCGTCCTTGTTGAAATGCTGTGCAATTAACACTGATGACATGTGGCCAATAAAGAGCATGTGTACATCGGATGGAGAGTTTAACAGTCCAACACAAGATGAAATCTGTCAATAATAATGCAATGCACAAACCCACCTCACCCAGCTCTGTTCTGCCTGTGTATAGCATACTGGTACTCCTACGGGGTTTATGTTCCTGGTACTGAATTCTGGTACCACTGAACGTCATCATGTGACTCCTGGTCCTCTCCTCCAGGCGAGCGCCCCCCTCAGCAGAGTTCTCGGTGGACCGCGTGCGCCACCTGATGTCGTTCCTCACCATGCTGGGCCCCAGCCCTGACTGGAACGTGGGCCTGTCCAAGGAGGACCTCTGCACCAAGGAGTGCGGCTGGGTCCAGAGGATGGAGGCGGAGTTAGTGCCCTGGGACGCGGGCACCGACAGCGGGGTCACCTACGAGGTGCGTGGTGTTAACTCTGGGGGTGGTGGGTGGGGTGTGCTCAGTGTGGGATAAAGGGCTGATTATGGTTCCACATTGATGCAGCGCAAGGGGGATTACGGACCCATTATGTTCTCGCGGGCCCTCCTTGTGTCCACCGCAAGGGTGTCGAGGCGATGCAGGAGCAAGGGCTGTGATTGGTCCGCTCACTAAAACCCGACGCAGAGCCGAAACAGGTTCACGACTGCGTCGAAGTGTCTGCATGGTCCTTGCATTGGGTCGACGTGGAACCATAATCAGCCCTTCAGTCAAGGTTTGTGCGGGATGAGGGTTTATAGAGTTAGAAAAATGTGCAAATTTCTGGGACGCTTGCGTACCCCACTTTTATCTATATGTGTCTCTTTATGTGTTCATTTGATCCTTTGTCTTGTGTGCGGTTTGATGTGATATGATTCTATACTATGTATTATTATGGTTGGTCATATTATTAGTGGTAGTTGCACTAGCAGTAATATCCTGAATGCATTCTATATTGGTTTATAACCCTTTGTGGGTTAGCAGTAGGCTTTAAGTGCAACTGCTAAAAGGATGCTGAGTTGCTGCGGTTTGCACACAGCATGCAATACATACCATGCTTAGTATCTTGTTATTTCTGGTACAAAGCAAGATACATAATTTTATCTCCAGCCCTTAGGTCCTTAATGGTCCTTCATTCATCTTTATTGATTCTCAGAGTAAAACCTGGGGTATATATATATATATATATATATACAGAGGATAACAAATAAATGGAGAGATGCTTTGTTTCCCAATGGTTCCCTTGTGCTGGAACACTTGTTAAGTGCACTGCAGTGAGCTGCGTGGACTGAACCACATGTGAAAGGCTCCAGCCGTCCACCACTCTCCCCGTCTGGCTTAATATGTTATATATAAACAGCATGTCATCAGCTTCGCAATGCCTCCATTAGAGAACCGAGTCCAGTCGCCCTGTGTGTGTGTTATTTTCCGGTGCAGAGAATAAGCCCCATCCCTTTTGAAACCAAATTCAAATTGTCAACTCATAACAGCAAGTTTTTATTCTTTAATTGTAGGAAGCAAGTAGCAAGGAATTTATTTACATATTTTTAACAGGATCAGCCCATCATGAATAAATGAGGAGAGCAGAGCTTCATGAGAGAGAGAGCAGTAAATGTTCTTACAAACCAAAAAAAACATCAACAAAGCTTGCTTTTGTGCAGTTTATGACCCGCTGTCTAGTAGCACATTTCCTTGGGTCTGCTTTAATGAATGCGCTTGTGTGCTATTAAGTGTGTTTTCAAGGATGGTCTGCTCTCGCACTGTGTGCAGCAAAGTAACTTATTACGTACCTAACTAGTCACTCTTAAGAGTATTATACTGTATGCCGCACATCACTAACAATAGCGGGCATGCTTTCAATCTATATTACGCACATAGGAGAACAATGAAAACAGTGCTCTGAGGCTGAATAAGCATAAGACTCTACCGGTAAGCTTTGTAAAAAACATCTTGTTTCTGTTCCTTTTTTCTTCTTTTTTTTTGATTTCTGACTGATCATTAAGTAAGTTATGTATCTATGGGGGAAAAGATTTGCACAGAGAAAGTTATTATGAAGTCGTATTCATTTTATTATTATTATTAATATTACATATTTCATACCCTATTTCATGTTATCTAGAGGTGTATTATTTAGAGGGGCAACTTATCCACAGCAACATTATTGTTTTATTAATTTCCTATTGATTTGTGCATGCGGTAGCCCCAGCAGGAGGGCAGGGGGATGCTGTCGCTACAAAGAGAATACTTTATTGTTCCGGCATGACAAACCACTCTGGTCGTCCTACTTCTCTAATGAGTGACGGTTGTACATACACGTCTTGTTTACAGTCTCCTTCAGCCACACTGAAGGAAGCCCTCCAAAACACTGGGTGAGAATGTAGAACAGGAAAGTCGATTGGGTAATTGGTTAAAGCACAAAGATGTTAATAATAATGTCTGATACTTTCCTCACTTTGTAGTCTTTAGTGGATAGTTGTTTTTAATCCAGCTGCAGTCTAAAGGAAACAGGCCTTCATATTATGTGGATATCGTAACAAAGCAGTGTTAGTGTTAGATAAATGATCAAAGATACATTGTCAGATCAATCACACAGCAGTCCTTATGCCAGATGGCTGATGGATAGAAAGTCTATCATCTGTTTCACATAGAATGTGTCACGTAAACCCAGTCATACTTCTAACAGATGACAGCATCAGGGGTTATCTGAACCAATGGGCTTATAGTATTATTATATTATAGACAATAAACATGAACATGTACAACTAGTGAGTTATATGTTTAGTATGAGGATAGATTTTTTTTGTAACATACACACATTCCCACTTGTAATAAGGTGGAAATGTGTGTACTATTGGTTGACACTTGGTTGAAAGTGTCTGCTAAATGCCATAAATGTATATGTATATGTTAATGTGAATGAAATCTAAATGTAGCAGGGCTAAAGAGAGACTAACATTGTATTTAATCTGTCATGTAACTGCCCGTGCCTCGTCGTCTCTTGAATAGCGCCAGGGCTGCAGTGCAATGTCAATGAAACTTTGGCAGAATGTGCAAACCCCCTTTCTAGTTCTATGATCACTTATGATTTTGATTTATGATTAGTCAATAAAACTACACTGCTTTGGCAATTTGGTCAAAGCCATGTGTATTGAGAACAATAATATGTATGTATATAAATAAATAAATATATATATATATATATATCTTAAAGCTATGAAAGTTATATTTATAGCTTTAAAAATGCACAGCAGTATCCAGATGGATTATAGTATTTATAATACAACTATAGTCGTATACTTTATAAGAAAAATAATAGATTCTTCGATGCATTGCAATTCTCTCTAGAACGATTCCGTCTCGATGCAGAAAAATGAATAATCGGAAACAAATTTAATAAAAATAAATAAATAAGTAAAATATATTAAAAAATATATATATATTTTTTTTGCCTGCTGCAGAGCGCTACAGATAACTCCTTTCTGCCTGCGGGTTCTCTGCGCAGAGGACCGACTTTATATAATATAAAATTTTAGATAGGGTAATTCATCTGTTGATTGTCTTTAATGATCATCACACAAGTAGGAAGTCATTAGCAAACTCTGAGTAGCAAACTCAGATGTATATACATATTTTTGAAAATCCTGCATGGAAATGTACATTAAAAAAATTATTGCATCGAGATGCATCGATAATCGTTTAAAAATAAAATTGTTGACCTCTGAATCGAATCGAATCGTGAGGTGCCAAGAGATTCCCCCCCCTAATACTTTATAATGAGGACAGGTACCAGGAAAACGTTTGTTCAATATAATGGCCAAATGTATTCACCTCTCTATGTCTCTTTGTGCAGTTGGCACGGATCCTATTCCCTGATTTCTTTATTATTGGCAGGCACGTTCAAGGCTTCTACAACGTATGTGTGTGTGTGTCTCAGTAATTGCATCCTACAAGTGCGTTTAAAAGTGGGACTTCGCAGCAAGGGAATGAAAGTAACTCAATAAAATGTATGAGACGTTTTCTTCTTCCCCGTATATCAGATGCAGTTTGACTCCTGTAAGCATTCCTTTGAGGCAGAGGGGCTGAGCTCAGTGGGGATTCTCTCTTAATTGTGTCGGAGGGCTGTGTTTAGCGCTACACACATAGCCTACCCACTGCTTGGTCTCTACACTTCTAATGAGGACCCCCACTTCATGCGGCACACTGCCCTCTCTGAAAACAGCCCTTCCTACTTAATGACAGAGGAAACCACTGCGGCCGTCTCATTTCAACCAAACATGAGTACACATGTACACACCCACACACACACACTGATTGCAATAACATTGATTAGCAGGGCTTCCGCCCATTGAGTCCTGATGATTGCAAACACTGATTCCCAAAAATAAATACAACCAAAATCATCCGCCCAATTAGTACATGCTCACGCACACTCCACTCTCTTTACCGTTTAGATTTTTTTTCCATTCAACCTTTCAACTTCAGCGAGAGTGTTGATTACCACTTGTTGCTATTTGCCTCCCTGATGAGATACGAGGAGCCAAAATGTTCTTGAAAAGTGCTTCACTTGTTAAGAGGAGCTCCCGGGGGAGAGGCCATTGTTATAGGACCTTGGTTTATATCATCATGCTAAGCCGTGCCAATCTGTCTGTTTGTTTGTTTGTTTGTTTGTTTATCGGCGTGTTTGTCTTTGTTGTGTCAGTCTCCCAACAAGCCCACGGTCCCCCAGGACAGGATCCGGCCCCTGAGCAGTCTGGACCACACCCAGAGCCCCTTCTACGATCCACTGGAGGAGCCATGCCGTCTCTGGCCAGGGTGGTGGTGGAACGGATCGCTAGGAAGGTACATGCCACTGTGTGTGTGTGTGTGTGTGTGTGTGTGTGTGTGTGTGTGTGTGTGCCTTGTGTCATGCATGTGCCAGTGAACATGTTGATGACTTATTGCTTTAAAATAATAATTTGTTGATATTCACCTTGAATGTTTATCATCATATGATGTGTCTTCCATATAGACAATTTGAGCATGTGTGTGTGTGTTTCCAGGGAGAGCAGTGTAATACCGTGCCAGACTTAGTGGATGACATCGTAGCTGACATTGGACAGCAGGAGCAGGAGAAAGGTGTGACACACACACGCACGTACGCACGCACACACGCACGCACACATGCACGCACACTACTCTACGATGTCTCTGGCTCCCAAACGGTAAAGAACAAGATGGATGACGGTCTGATCGCACCCAGTTATTGTGAAACATTCCTGCTGGAGTGATGTTTGATTGTGTGCATGGTGTAGCCGTTCATCAACGTTTTGTCAGTGTTCTCAAAACTTTCCACCTTTTTCCACTTTTCTAATTTGTCTTAATATTTGGGGCACTGGGCAGAACACTGTCTGTTGACACCCGGCACAACTATGTTATGGAGCATGGACACCCTGACAGTTACCCGGCGGTCGGTGTCCAGACAGCTCTGCCGGTAACAGGACAGATCCAGACAGGAGAGAGGAGAGCCCAAATGCTTGAATCCATTCTGAATCCTACGTTGACTCATTGACTTACTTATTCTTGCATGCTAGCACCAATAAACGCGGATCTGGGATGTATTATCTTGTTCTGGGGAAAAAAACATAATTGCAAAGAAAACTCTTTGTTTCCTCATTACCTGTGTCAACCACTTTCTCATCTGGCTTCTGTCTCTCGCTGTCTCTCTCTCGCTGTCTCTCCCTCTCGCTGTCTCTCTCACTATCTCTCTTTCTCTCACTCTCTCATGCTCTTGCTGTCTATCTTTTGCTGTCTATTTTGCTGTTTCTCTTGCTGTCGCTCTCGCTCTCTTCGTGCTTTCTTGATGTCTCCCTCTCATGCCTTCCGTGTCTCTCGCTCTCGTGTGCTTTTGCC
>NC_140283.1:11248507-11250150 GCF_964030765.1 Micromesistius poutassou | reverse complement strand
GTTTTGTTTGGTTTCCTAGCTTTGCCGTCCCCATAATGTGAGTGTATGCCAGTTAATAGACGCCGCTCATTCATTTGGTTTGAAAGACACATTAGACAATATACAATACAGTATTAATACAATAATACACTTTAGAAGTGAGATTGCAATGGATTTGAGGGAACAAGATTTTCTGACGCTTAATTCAAACATTGACAACCCTTGGTAGCATAATTAGAAGTTAATTATGGATTTCCATTATTCCTCACACGAATGAACCATTTCTGATTCTGATACACGCTGGGATGGTTGCAGACACGTACGAGACGTAGCATAGGAGCTAATGAGGCGGCTGATCCTTTGAACACTGACGAGGTCATGTACGTGCAGAATTAAAACAAGGCGTATTCGTGATCGGAATAACAGTAGGCAGTACATTATGGCTACGACACAGATAATGAGGTAAAGAAAGCATACTGATGAATGAACGTTTCATTAGTCAGGGAGACAGATGGGGGTGATAAGGGTGGTGGTGGTGGTGGTGGTGGGGGAGAGACTTGTTCGCCAGGAGTGTTTCGGTCAACCCCCTGACATCCAAGGTCTAGTCTCTCTGACAAGGCAGGACATGCCCTGTCCTGTGAACGAAAACTAAATAGCTTCCAGCCCTGCTTCCCCTTTCGCTTCCCCTTCCCCTTTTTTTTTGCATGTGTGTGTGTGTGTGTGTGTGTGTGTGTGTGTCTGTGTCTGTGTCCGTGTCTGTGTGTCTGTGTTTTTTGTCCACTTTATCAGTAGACAAATAATGAAGTCGACAGTGCATCATCCGAACATGTTGGACTGGCAGTTATCCAAGCCAGCGGTTTTCTTTTCCCTCTAACTTTGCTGACAACCTCTTTGTCGGACTGGTCTGTGTCTCCCTCCCCGCTCCCCCTCTTCTTCAACTTTAATTGACTCTCTCTCTCTCTCTCTCTTTCTCTCTCTCTTTGTCTCTTGCTCTAATTCTCCCTCTCTAACTCTCTCTCTCACTGTCTCCACTCTGTCTAACTCTCTCTCTATCTCTCTCTCTCTCTCTCTCTCTCTCTCTCTCTCTCTCTCTCTCTCTCTCTCTCTCTTGCTCTGTCTTCGCTCTCTCTCTCTCTCCCTCTCCCACCTCTCACTTTTCCTCTGTTGCTCCAATTTGTATTAGCTGAAAGTTGGATTACAAATCCTGCGTCAACCGACTTCACTTTGGCTTGAGGCTCGGTCCACAAAGCACAAACACAAACTTCTACGTTGTGTTTACGCCAATCTGTGCCAACGCAACGTCTTCGCCATTCTCTATTTCCATTGAGTGGATTTGACAATGTTCAGGACTGCCACTCTCCACTACAGAGTACATACACACTCAGACACACACACACACACACACACACACACACACACACACACACAGAGACACACACACACACACACACACACACACACACACACACACACATACACACACACACACACACCCACACACATACACCACAGATAGACAAATAAACCTTCAACCTCACACACACACACACACACACCACAGATAGACAAATAAACCTTCAACCTCACTCTCACACACACATACACACACACACACACACACACACACACACACACACACACACACACACCGCTGTTTGACAAAC
>NC_140283.1:11231007-11243507 GCF_964030765.1 Micromesistius poutassou | reverse complement strand
CTTGTTCCAGGTTGTGTAAAGCTGATCCTTTTCCGTTCTTTAACAAACAACGCTTTGACATACGCTTATATCAAGCATTCGCTTTCATAAATGTCGCTGTGTACAAAGAAAACATGTTAGTTTAGTTTTATTGGTGTCAATGAAATGATCTTTCAAATGTTAAACAAGAATTTGGGGACGGATCGCTGCAGGCGTTTGGTAAATGTCATCGTGTACCGATCATTGTTGCTTCATTCAGTACTGTGTTTTGTGGCAAAGACATTGATTGTGATAAAATGAAAGCTGTGAGATATATTTTAGGTATGAATAACTGTACTTAATTTTGATATACTGCAGAAACCCATCAAAAGGGGGTGCCATCATTTCAAAGAATAAAAACACAATTTTTTGATTTTCAAGATGGAAGCATTTGTTAGATTTTTCCCAACATGACACAGCCAATTAGTTTAATTCACTTTGTCAATCTCACTTTGTTGATCGTTATGCTTTCTCCCAGCTAGGTTTCTTTGCAATTGGATCATGTGACTATTTTGTAATAAAGCATATTTACAATAAAAATGTAAATGAGAAAATAAAAAGATTAAAAACCCTAAATGGCTTTTGTTCGAGAGTGTACTACTTTGGAATCCATAGGTTTGACCTATGTGGTGTAATTACAGCTCATGCCCACAAGGTGGCAATATAATTATTTTAAAAAGACACGCGCTCTCGACCCGCCCCTGGGTGGATGGCATAAAGTGGCAGCTCACCTGCTCAACTAAATAATACTGTATAATATTATATATGTATATAATATTTTTAATCGATGTGTTTCTCACCAGTATATATATGATATATAAATACATATTTATATATACAGTATATTTATATCAATTGTGGAGTATCTGTAGGCAGCCAAGTGCCTCCACAAAAGTTAGCAGCACCGTGGACAGCAACAAAGTCATTGCTGTTCAATAATAGGCTATGAACCCACCCAAACATCCTGCAAGCTACAACATCGTGTTTAACTCTCGAGAGGAGAGCGGCCCTGAGGACGAACCAGAAACATTAAGAACATTGAGGAGAGCGGATTGCTGTGTTTTTCCCCCTCCTTCACCCGATGTTTTAACCTGGTTGCGGTTGTCGGTTCAGTCTCAAGCGGGCATCGTTACGTGTCTAACAACCATCTTCCTCAATTTGTCATGAGGAAAAAACCATTTCATTTGTTTTGAACTACCAAAAATCATACCTCCATTGGACACTTGTATTACCTCACTTTGAGGTAATACAAGGACAAGTTAATTCAATGTGTTTTCAATGAGGGCTGGAACTTTTTAAAAAACGTAGGCCTATTAAAGAAAACTTTATTATGGGAAATCAAGCTATCAGCATGCGTCACGGAGGTACTGTAGCGTGCCTGATTTCCCCCCGCCCACATCGGCATGGACCCACTCTGATCCAATTACACCTTGAGATGTTTGTCAGGAAATTCTACCAGCTTATAATTAAATTATTGGATGTTTATGTTCCCGTCCTGCTGCGCTTGTACTCAGAAATTGTGAGGCCTGCAGGGGTTCAACCTACGGTGGGTGTAAGTAAGGCCTTCATTTTCCCCCTTGTTGGAGGTCAATAATGAATGTTGCAGGGGAATAATAGTTACGATCTCATTTGTGTATAGATCATGAAACGAAATTCCAGGTAGAAACCAGTTTATTGTTGATTTGGAAGGCTTTGCAGGCAGAGCCACGTTGTGAAGGCTGGTTTATCCCTGATTATTCAGTGCAGCACAGGGGTGCAGCCTCACCCAGCCCCAGAATCCAATCAGCCTGACTCAGGCCCGGTGAGGCTGCTTAAACCAGCCATCAATCACACCCTCCACAGTGCTCAAACTGAAAGTAACTCTGCCTCACTAACCATTTTAATCTAATCAAATTTGGCGACTGACGTGTACACATAACAGAATGTTAAAGGTGACATATTATACTACCAGGTGTAAGTGTGATTAGCCGTAACAAGCCGTTTGGAAAATCGGCCTCTTCTGACATCACCAGTGGACGTGTCCGCCTAGATGTATAACAGATAGATGAGCAAAGTTTGCTACAGTCCAGTGGGTAAGCTTGTAGACTGATCTATCCAGCACACATCTAGGTGGACACACCCACTTGTGATGTCAGAAAACGGCGTGTAAAGGCTAATCACACTCATACCTGGTGGTATTATATGTCACCTTTAACCTAGTTTACCTGGCGGAAAGAACATTTATCCAGCCAGGCTTTTCACCTCCACCCCTCCAGCTATATCGGTGGTCCTCCAGCTCTTCCTGGGGGGGGAGGTGGGGGGACATCCTTGCGGGTTTCCAGGCCGTCCACAGACCTATAATCCCTCCAGCAGGACCCCGGTCTCCAGGGGGGTTGTGTTGGAGCAGGTACACCTCCAGATAGGTTATCACACACTCGTCTCAATGTCAGAGGAGGAAGCCGGCAGCTATGAGCATTGAGCTGTATCCACCAGCCCATTATTTCGGTCATATCCCTCCCTTTGCTTGTAGCCACATTGAGGAGGATTTCGTAGATGTGACTGGTCAATTTAACGAGATGGTTCAACAACCTCCAGAGCCGTGCTCAGTGCCACCACCACAGCCCTCTGGCCCTTTTTGGTCTACTTAATACCCATTGGCTGCCTCAGGAGTAGGCTTTTCCCCAGCCACCTGGGACTCACAAGCCCGTCCACCTTATCAAGGCTTTACTTGGATTTGAAGAGAGGTTAGGTTCGAGGCGGATGATTGGTTGGTAGCTTCTGTAGGAATTTTAACGACGCCCAAAACGGCCCTTTCCTTTTTCGCTTTTGGATTTATGGGGCGGATATAAAGGGAGGTATGAGGCTTGACGGCGCTCATTGTTTCCAAATCAATACTGTCATTTACAGGACTGACCCTCGGAGGCTCGGCTTCAGAACGTCATCCGAGAACGAAGAGATGTATTGTGTTGTTCACAGGGTCGACACATTTATGTGCATAGGTTGGGTTTAAATGACAATATCCCTGTATTCCGTCTGCAAAAGCATAACCAGATCACAAGCGTCATCCTGTTTTTGTTGACTAAAGAGTTGAATATGACAATAGTATAATCAAGTAAGTCATTGTTGGCGTTGTTTGTCTGAAACAATAGCAGGCCTTTTGTAACCAATGCTGCTTGCCTTCGGGACACCACTCAACCATAATGTTTCCAGTACCTCATTGTTGATGTTTATGAATCTTATCACCCTCTAAATCACAAGGCAGCAGCGTGTGAGCCAACTTAGAGACAGGAAGACAAGTGGAGAGCTAATGGTATTCCATTAGCATGCAACAATAAAATCAGCGTCCCCTCCACTGTGTGTGTGTGTGTGTGTGTGTGTGTGTGTGTGTGTTTTTGTGTGTGTTTGTGTGTGTGTGTGTGTGTGTGTGTGTGTGTGTGTTAATGCCCATGTAAGAATCCCCCTGACAGTGATGCAGTTGCAGACTAAGTGACCTTCTTTGTAACTCTTCCAACTAAGTGCTTCTCAGTATTTGCAAGACCCCATCGCCACACCATTCAGCCGCTTATACTGGTGCACAAACACATACACACACACACACACACACACACACACACACACAGTTCCTACATCTGAGTTTACAATCACAACCAAATGACAACAGTAGATCTGCACATCAAGTCACACACATACACACACACACACACACACACACACACAGGCTTTCTTGGCGCTCTGGACTGCATTTCTCAGGCGAAGAGAGAGAAGCATGCGAATGCGAAAGCTACTCTCCACGCCTGTAGATCACATGGTCCGCCAAGGTCCTCTTCGCACTGTCCTTGCCCTGTTGATTGAATCTGTGTTGTTTACACAAACCTTATTTTCCATTTTGCTCCACCAAATAATGTATTCTACCCCTTGTAGTTCAATCCTTCTGCGCTACAAACAGCCAGCTAAGTAGCCTCCTGGGGTAAGGCCCAGCGGCCTGTTTGGATCTCAATGTGTGCATGCCAGCACATTGGCTGACAGCGTAATCATATGAAGGACATATTTACATCCAAGAGCCTTTCATCTTGTCCTAACCAATTCCATCCAAACGTACCCAGCATAAACATTGTGTTACGCTGGATCTCTTTTTAACCTAAACTCCATCTATGTTTTGGGTGACCGGATCGTAAAGAGAGAAATTGGGAGATTTAGGTGCGTGGGAGTGTGTTTAAATTAACCCAACACTACCCGCCTACACTTGGACAGCAGCAGAGTCAATAATAAGCAAAGTTGATTTGCATGATAGCCCTCAGGACGCTGGCATTTATTATTCATTATTTATTTGTTATTTTTATTTATTTGGCCACCTCTTCCTCCATTGGACACAAATTGATTTTTTATGATGCGACTAGGACTCATAAGAAATTGTTTTTCGGGTTACGAGTCCTTCGTTGATTTAATAGCATACTATTTTTATTAGATTTTATCAGCATTAGTGAAAAATAAACACGTAAGGCCGATGCTGAATTAAATATCAGATATTTATTAAGCTAAGCTTAATCATGATAGTGTAAATTTAATCTCGCTCAACAGTTGCGGGAGAAGTACATTACAAAACGTAAACAAAACTGTGACTCTCTCGCAAATGACGTTTAATAAAATAGGTTATTTTCTCGTACACTATCACCTTTTAGGTTGAACCTCTGACAAAGCCTCCAGACCCTGAACAGAGAGACTCGTGCCCCTGTAACTGTTAGCTAAGGAGAGCAATTTCCTAACAGAGTTGATTTAATTTGACCACAACTGAGCGAAAAGGTTGCCCCTGTCAGTTTGACTTGAACTTTACCAAGAAGGGTCTTGATCCCGAAGAGGAAAGAATGTAAAGAGTTATCTCCTGTGTTTGTTTTCTTCCTCAAAGCGTTTCTCAAAGGCCTTGTTTTTGTTTAAGTGTCAATGTGTGTGTGTGTGTGTGTGTGTGTGTGTGTGTGTGTGTGTGTGTGTGTGTGTGTGTGTGTAAACTAGTCATAACTCAAGGTGTTTTTATGTGAGTGTCAGTCTACTGTAAGTGCTGCCAACCCAGAGGGCATCTTTTCAAGCTTTATTCATCCTCAAACACCTCATTCACAAGTATGTGAATACAAGCTGCCAAATGTTAAACTCTTGCGCCAAATGCATAATTGTTATTATGTATGCCACTGTGTGTGTGGAGTCCATTTACCAAACAATTTGATAGTGTATATATATACATTTTTATTAATAACATTGGAACAGACACATTTTGCCTTATAGTTTCATTATCTTTGTGTTAACAATACAATTAGTATTTCACAACCAAGAAAATATTTTTATGTGAAATGACAATACCTCTCACTCACGGCGTTGCATGCATTGTCCCTAAAACAAACAAAAGAAATACCTTTATTCTTTTCATTACTTTGAACAATACTCGTATGCACTTCCATAAAATCCTGTGTACCTGTTTTTCCCTTACAATATATAGGATGTGGTCCGAATAACAAGAAGAAACAGAAACAAAGTAACTAGAGCACTCAAATTAACTAGCAGGTGTGTTTGTCTGTGTGTCTGTGTGCCTTTGTGTGGGTGTGTGTGTATTTGTGTTTGTGTGTGTGTCAAATCGATCCAGTTGATAGCAAACAGGAAATACATATAACAACTAACAGCGCTATCCTCAGTATGCATTTCCACCTCTGGTAGTGCTTCTATCTAGAGGGAGGAGGGAGGGGTGGGGGGGGGGTGATTTTTGATCACGTCTATAAAGTCCAGATGAAAAAGGCACACATTTTTGGATGCGGTGGCATTTGCTCGAAGCTCCTTGTGCTTTGATTCCAGTTGGCTATTATTTGGTGTCTCTTGGCTTCATTAAAGTTATTCTAATTTCACCAGGGCCTACAGTTAATAATAATTTGTTTACCAGGCAACAGGCTAACTGCAAGTTATCTTAAGATGATTGTTATGAGGTTTTAATGTGATTGGGGATGTAAACACTATCTTCACCACATTGGATGTTGCTAAGTGTAACTAAGGTTTTATCGCACAAACACTGACTATCACACTGAATATCGCAAAGGAGTCTTCTCCAACCGCCGAAACAAAAGACTGAAAGTATTCACAGATAACATAGTTGACTACGCCATTTCTACCTCCACCGCTGAAATGTCATCATGCATTTGGTAGAAAACCGTGACAACAGTGAAATTAAAATGTAAAAATTAAATGTATTCTACCTTACAGTGATATATGTGCTACACCTTGAAGTGCCATTTAGTTACATGAATCAGAATGGGGAATGTCCATTTTTATTTGGTTACAAACGTTAGCATAACTACCCCCTTAAGACAAAAATTATTTCAGATACTCAAGAACACAAATCTAATAGGTTACGCCTAAAGCCTCTCTCAATCGCCGGGTTAACATTTTGGTCCATTTTGTACATCAGGGGTAATGACTGACGTGTTAATAGAGCTCATCATTTTCGTCCAACATGTTAGTTCTATCACAGAATAAGAAAGTTAAAAATTAATATAGTGATATAGTTTTTTATTTTATGTGGAATGTTTTTAAGTGGTTTTTGGTCGTCATGATACAAGAGGAATATAGAGTAGGAATTAGTCAGCCCGTTGGTCCGAGTGCATTGTGAAGATAGGCTACATTAATGATAGATTAATTAACAGCACAAGGAGACTGCTGCTGCCACAGTAGAAACCAGGCTCTACATATATATGTAGAGCCTGTATTCGTTATCATTCAGTTTAATTATCAGCAGCTACGCTGATCGTTGTTGTCATAGAGATAGTGAGCACACATTTGTGATCATGTGCTATTTGTGTGTGCGTGTGTGCGTGTGTGTTTGTGTGTGTGTGTGTGTGTGTGTGTGTGTACATGTCTTTGTGAATGTGTGTCTCTGCATTTGTGTGTGTGTGCATTACTGTTTGTATGCATGTGTCTTTGTGAGTGTGTACGTATGCGTGTCTTTGTGTGTGTGTGCATGTCTGTGTGCATGTGTCCTTGAGTGTGTGTGTGTACATGTCTTTGTGAATGTGTGTCTCTGCATTTGTGTGTGTGTGTGTGCATTTGTGTATGTATGTGTGTCTTTGTGTGTGTGTGTGTGTGTGTGTGTGTGTGTGTGTGTGTGTGTGCATGTGTCCTTGTGTGTGTGTGTGTGTGTGTGTGTGTGTGTGTGTGCATGTCTGTGTGCATGTGTCCTTGAGTGTGTGTGTGCATGTGTCCTTGTGTGTGTGTGTGTGTGTGTGTGTGTGTGTGTGTGTTTCAAGGTGAGGGGGGTGCCTTCAGAGAGTTGGTGGATCCTCCTTGACTCCCGCCCCCGGTGCTGGCGACCCACTGGTCAGAGACAAAGGGAGCAGAGAGGGCGAGACACACAGTGTTAAAGTCAATTCTATTACAGCTGTTAATCGTGTCATTTCAGATAACAGCCTTCCACGTTGAACGCCAACACAGCCTGGATCAAGCTGAATAAGAATAAGCTAGACTGCTTCTGGAGGTAAGCTGGGTTGTCGGGGGGGCGGGGGGGGGGGGGAGTGGGGGGATTAGACACGCGATTCAAATGTCACCTCGGCAGATCGGTAATATAGAACTGCTGCCCGGGTAATCATGATGACACATGTTTCAGAGACAACGCTACGCACACACACAAACACAACGGATAGAGAGAGGCAATTTGAGATTAGAATCATGAGACAAATATAGATGAAGACCTATTAGAGAAGGCCAGAATCGACAGGTCTATGTGTCCCCTGATAGCATCAGAACAATCCCTTGTGGGCCCTGCGTGTTTCTCTTGATGCACCGTCTGCTGTGGGAGTGTTTCCAATAGATTGTGTCACTCTGCCACCAACCATTTGTTTGTTACGTGATTCAAGCCATTCTTTGTTTAACTAATAAAATAATCCACTCACTCATCCACCAACCCGGGGACCTTTTTTTGCTTCTGACGGTTAAAACGTTACTCAGTACAGGTCTGAAAAAAGCAAATTGGGATTTGTGCCCAAAGTCCCCATTTGAACTGGGATCAACCAACCAGCCTTCCCAATTGGACTGTACTCTCTGGTAGGCTGATCTATCCGTCATACATCTGGGTGGGTGGACAGTCCCACTTGTGTGATTTCTCAACGGCTTTCAATTTCGATTTTGACTTTCAAAAGGCTTGTAAAAGCAAATCGAAGGTGATATAGGGGCCCTTTAAAACGATCCGTCTCGACCCTGGGTCTTCCCCCGCCGCCGTCAGTCAGAGGGGGAAACCTGGCAGAGGGGTGGGGGTTAGGGGACCCCACCATGTCCCTCCACTCCCCCCTGACCCGTTCACAAAATGAGACCGAAGCAAACAGGCTCTCCGCTCGCTTCCTCTCTCCCTCATTCCCTCCTCCTTCCCTCCCTCCCTCCTTCCCTCCCTCCCTCCCTCCCTCCCTCATAGATTTCCACTCAATAGTCTCCGACCTATGGCACGGGGGGATTGTAGGAGCATTTTGTTGTTGTAGTATTGCTTGTGTGTGTGTCTGTGTGTGTGTGTGTGTGTGTGTGTGTGTGTGTGTGTGTTTTTACGGCCCTCACTGAAGACACAGACAGTGAATTATTGATGCCTTCAGTCTGTGGTCAGAGGGTCAGCAAGGCTCGCAGCAACACTCCAGAAAGCTTTGGCGAGGGAGAGGTGTGTGTGTGGGTGGGAGTGTTTATGAGCGGGTATGTATGTCCAGGTATGTGCTTCATTGCATCATTGCATCAGCTATATATGTGTGTGTGTGTGTGTGTGTGTGTGTGTGTCTATGTACATACTGTACCTATGTGTTATTAGACATGGTCAGAATACCATAGCACCACCACAGCCACAGGTCATTTCAAGCAACACAAATACGCCATTAGCCTGGATTCCTTGGCTTATTAGTGCACTTCTAGTGCCTTGACAGTGCCTTCACCAGTGCACTAATGGACATCACTATGGCTGCTGCAACTGCCAGCCATCTGACTGAAAATAATGAAAGAGTGCATGTATGTGAGTGCATGTATGTGTTTTGTGTTTGTCTAATATAGCTAATAATGTACCTTGCATCAACCTACGTATAGTGAGGACACTGAATGCACACTGTGTGTGTGTGTGTGTGTGTGTGTGTGTGCGTGTGCGTGTGCAGGAGTGTTTATGTGCGTGTGCATGGGAAAGCTTCGCTCAACACTCTTGACCTTTTTTACGGTTCCTGTCTGCGACGTTGTGAATATCACAAGGCTGAGTGGGTTCCCGGTCCTGCCCAATGCTCCGGGAGCCCCACCTCGGAGCCCCCTCCCCCCCTAGCCTGCCCCACCGCCGCCTGCAGAACCCAGGCTGTGAATACACAAGTGTCCGTGGTGCATTGATCAAAGGGTTTAAATCCAGTGCTACTACAGCCCTTCAGCGCAGTTAGCGTCTCAACTGGATTCACCGTCCCATGACACCTCCTAGCCTTCTAATGGTGCAAGGACAAAGGTGCCAGCCACGGCAATATGAGTGCAAATGGGGCCCGATATATGAAGCTTGGCAGAAGATAGGAGTAAACATTTAGGTTTCAGACAGAACAGAATCCAGGCAAAAACAAAGGTTATGTAATGAGTATTAGAAAAATGGTTGATAAGAATTATGTAAAAAAAAAAAAAATCAAGGGGTTTAGAATATGAATATCATATTATAACAATATAATATAATATATGAACATCGCAGTTGTGTGTGTTTACCAGTTGTCATGCTAATTAGAACATTGTACAAATTTTTCTTAAGTGCAGCGGGCACTCCAACTCCAAAGACAATGACAATGGGGTATCAGGTTTTTTTATGCATCTTTTATGCCGACGAAAAACTCTAACTCCAGCTTTAAATTCGTAAAAACAATTTGGAAAACAGGTCAGAGAGAGAGACATCTGCTGTGACATGCCTCTCTATTCTACTCCCCCAGCCCAGATGCATTAATGATGGCAGTAAATATTTTACCTTTGGTCCGCAGGAACAGAATGTTAACAGAATTATGTCAACAACAGCTGAGATTGAATTGTACATGAATCAGATTATGGATCATCTGTTTCACCCTGCTATGGCAAAGTACTGGGTGGCGATTCAGAAATAGAAACAGAGTGTGAATGAGTCCTTCTCTCTCTGTCGTGCCTGTGCTGCTGCGGCGGTGTGTAATTGCACCAACAATCATGGAATAACAAGAACGCTGCGTACGAGGATTATGCAATATCCTTACGCAATGGGATCTGTTCCTTTTTTTAGTTCACCCCATTCGAGACTCCAAAGGAAACATCAAAACATTAGCCTCCTAGCATCGAGTATAAAAAGATACACAGCTGTGTGTTATATCGAGTTTCTTGCATGATTTCAACGCGGTTCGGTCTCGTGCTGGATTTCCAAACCACGGGGCGCATATCCTGCTACGTTAATTAGGCCTGTGAAGCTCCGATGTACACACACACACACACACACATGCACATACCCACACAGACACACATATACACACTCACACACACACACACACACACACACACACACGTTACGAGGTGTGAACAACTGCTGACAGTGCCTGTGGAGACTCGGGTGAGGTGTCAACGTCACAGTCCTATGCAGGTGGTGCTGAGAATCATCCAGCAACATTCATTGAAACACATTGACCACATTTACATAGACACGCACACGTAGAATTGTACTTTACACACATATAAACACAAATATACACACACACCACACACACACACACACACACACACACACACACACACACACACACACACACACACACACACACACACACACACAAGCACAGCGGGGGTCTTCGTACCTCTACGAGGGGGTGCCAGTGTGCGATGGGCTTGCGGGGGTACGAAAGCATCTCACCCCAGTGGTCTCGGCCCAGGCTTTCGGCCTCATTACCCACTCTGCACACACCGATCACCTCGTTATGGCCCACCCTGTGACAGGGGGAACACACACACACACACACACACACACACACACACACACAGGATCAGCAAGTTAATTATAGTCATACAATTATTCAAAGAAGTACCACCTGTGCATTATGGAAAGCAAGAACATGATGGAAATAAAGCACGTCGACAGAGAGCCTCACCGGTCGTAGTCCATGACGGCGATGAGCAGGCTGATCTGGTCGATGTTCTCGGGGGGCACGTCGAACACGATGGCCTCGTTGTACACGGGGTTCAGGGTGTTGCGCTTGGTCGAGGTCTTCCGCTTCTTCAGCCTCCGACCCTCGCACATGAGGGACACCTTCACGTAGGGGTCTGGGGACGCACGCGCGGCGCGGGGGGGTGGGGGGGGGGCGGGGGCACACAGGGAGTACGTGAGGGAGGACATAGGGACGTGGGGGGCGGGGCAGTGCACATGGTTTGTGTATCCCCCCTGGGACCCAGCATGCGCGGTGTTTGTTGGCTTTGGTTGTCTGCGATTTGTGTTGTTTTTCTAAATGTGTGTGTTTAGACATGCAGGTTAAGATGCAGATTTACATGTGTGCAGATCTCCGCAGAAAACGAATGCCCCGGTTGTCTTCCTCACATTCTATATTTTGTATGGTTATTCAAATCCCACAGGTCCGGTTAGAAAGTCTAACATATATGATAAACTGCATGGCTCACAGAGAGAGAAAGACAGAGAGAGAGAGTGGGGGAGGGGGTGGGGGGAGAGAAAGAGAGGAGGGGGGGGGGGGGGGAGAGAGAGAGAGAGAGAGACACACACACACACACACACACCAGAAGCTCCGGTGATATCCATAGCTTTCAGGTTCCTGGCTTTGATCATGGTGATGGTGAGTCTGCCCGCCGTGGGGAGATAGCACAACGAGAACATCAGCTCCCCCAAGTCCACATTATCCTGGGGGAAATACACACACACACACACACACACACACACACAAACACACACACATGAGTGTTTTGTATAGTTTTTGCATTATTTGTAGACAGAGATATTCATATGACAACATTAGTGTGGCTTGTTTTTGAAAACGAGGGGGTGCTCCTCTGTACATCATATTAAACCAGCCCCATATTCGATTAAAGGTTATGATTGACCCGACCTGGGCCAGGTGTGCTGGAAACCTGAATGGGAATGGGGAGCCGGAGCATATGCCAGAGACAATGAGACCTAGCAGATTATTCTGGTTCCCAGGCTACCAGTCCCGACCCCAGTTTAAGTTTTCTGCAACCATAAATAACTTTTAATAATAAAGATTGAAAAAGAGTGAAAGGATGAAAAACAAACAGCTGTTTTGGGATAATATGCTGTTTTTTTGGGATTCTCTTTAAGGATTATCATCGCAAAAAAAACAGTTGTTTCGACACATGTTTCGAAAAACAGCTGTTTGTTGATAGCACTGACATTAGTGGAATCATTCACATTGACATGAACACCACATCGTTATGCACTGAACTCGACTACGTCGTCCTCAGAAAACATCCATCCATGCTGTTCATTTAAAACCTTATGCGGGGGCGTAACAGCCTTCTGT
>NC_140283.1:11203507-11228507 GCF_964030765.1 Micromesistius poutassou | reverse complement strand
ATGACTAGTTTACCCTCACAAGTTGTTGAAATAATGACTTAGCACGGACTGATTTTACCCCCTCTGAAGAATGACAAAAGGTGAACCCTTTCAAGGCGTAGCGTGGTGTGGACTATCAATGTTATGATATTGATCACATGCTACTCAAACCAATAAGTAGACATGTTTTTAAATTGTTTTAAGTGAGCGCCCCATCATGTCATGGATTAAGCATTCAAATGTAATCCATGATCTCATTCGTATTTGTGTGTTGAGGTCTTGATCAAGGTTATTGCCTTGATCAAGGGACTACCTGCAGGCTTTCAAGGAATTAACTCACTTAAATACGATAACACTGCAATGACTCATGTTTTATTCGCGTCACGTAGCGTTCTAAAGCAGAAAGGGTTTGCTTTCTTTGATCTCATATATTTCAAATGAAAACTTCATATGTATATATATATATATTTATATATAAATATATTTATATATAAATGTGATATGAGTCCTTCATTCGGTATCATATCAAAGATCAGGGAAGTTTCATAGGCTTTGAAATCTTGACAGGATTACGTGTTTATAAATCTAAAGCACTTAAAGCAGTCTCATCGTCACAGAGACATCATTGGAGCTGAACCATAAGACCCGGTGCAGCTGAGTTAATCACAATCCCGCCACGGACCCACTTGCCCAACCTGTTGTAATGGGCTTTTTTGTGTGCCCTCTTCTCCAGGTACAGGTACTTCGCGAGAAGGACCAGGAGGACCGGCAGGACAGGAAGGAAAGTGGAAAAAAAATCTGCTAGAATATAAAACAATCCTTTCCCAGAGTAAATGAAAGTTAAAAAAAAAGTGAAGGCAACACCATGTGGTCCTCCTGAGTCAATCGACAGACTCATATTTCTCACCGGATCAATACGGGGCAAGTGCTTGTTACACTGCTACATTTGTCGTCGTTAGGGAGTGTGAACTTACCCCTAACTGTCTCACACAGACACTCACACTATGCACACACACATGCATACACACACACGCACGCACAAATGCACACACAAAGGCACGCACTCACACAAAGGCACATGCGCACACGAACGCACACACTCGCACACTGCGTGAAGATGCTGACCCCATTCATCAAGCTCCTAATTACGGGCCTGGCAGTCTGGGGTCGATAGTATGGATCGCCTGGGCCCTTCATTGTCTTCATCTCTAAAAAAATATCTTCTTCATCGCTCAACTAAACACAAGAAGATTCAACCAGGAGTGTGCGTCAGTGTGTGATATACTGTACGTCCTGTAGATTCTACAGGTATATGTCCTGTATATTCTACAGGTAAATGTCCTGTATATTCTACAGGTATGTCCTGTAGATCCTACAGGTATATTTCCTGTAGATTATACAGGTATGTCCTGTAGATTATACAGGTATATGTCTGTATATGTCCTGTAGATTCTACAGCTATATGTCCTGTATATTCTACAGGTATGTCCTGTAGATTATACAGCAGGTATATTCCCTGTAGATCCTACAGAGCATATGTCCTTTAGGTTCTACAGGTATATATCCTGTAGGTATGTGTCCTGTAGATTATGTCCTATAGATTCTATAGGTATATGTCCTGTTTAATTTAGAGGACATATACTGTAGAATCTAAAGTAAAAGTTTCCCTAGCTTCTGCAGTGTAGAAGACATGCTGATTGACTTGTATCGTTCACCTACATCACGTATCCTCTGTAGACCGCCAGCACAATGCTAACCGGCAATTATAAAAACAAATGTCCGGTTGCACAGGTCCAGAAGGGCTCGCCGACTGGACAGATGTGAGGTAACGTGATCTCCATCGGCATATGGCCCTCAGCAGAGCAGGAAGCAGAGGGTCTTAGGAAATGAGCAAAGCTCCTCTTAGTCAAGATGGAGTAGTGCAATGCACGTTCCCTCCTGGGGCAATCTCTATTCAGGGAGGACCAGATACAGTGTAAAGGATTGATCACGGGGGATGACTAATGGTTACAATAAGTGGTTGACCAAGGGGCGATTCTGAGTAGGTTACTTGCCTGATGATGCATATTGTTGGGATCTGGGTCTGACATGACCTCATGCTTCTACAGTTAACCCCAGATCATGTTTTGGTTGTGTTATTTTACACGGGGCAGCTCCTGATAGGGCAGTGGCCTGCGACGCAGCAAAAGTGGAAGGACAAAAGTGGATCCCGCATAAACTTTATGCAACGGATGATGTGTTTTTTTCTTTATGCAAATCTGTGATGTGAACTGTTCCAGTCACATTTACTGATCGGAACATCAACCTTCAGTGAGCATTTGGCAGACTGTTGTATTTCCTGGTTTTGAGCCCTCCCATCGACAATGTTGCAAACTCCCAAAAGCAGCTACAAGAGAGGGCAGCATCTTGCTTTACATATATTTATAAATTGTATGATCTGACAAGAGATCTATAGTTCTATTACTTGGATGTACCAGAGCTATTAAAGAGAGCTATGCCGCTCCCCTTGACCGTAAAGTGTCAGTAAAAAGACTGCATGAGCACCGCAAAAAAAAGATCTGCTTGAGCACCGGAGGCAGAGTGTAGTGCATCAGGGTGAATGAAGCCAAATGCAAAAAAACATGTTTGAATAGGCGCCATTTAAATAAAACAGGTGAATATGCTGCCTTTAAGCTACATATTTCTCGCCGCAAAAGATGAATCAAGCTTTTAAATTGAATGTAGCTTTTACCATACAAGTAGTTGGCAGCTATTGTGGCAATGGACAGCAGGATATCCTCATGAATATTTCATGAGGAAATGATCAATCGGATAACAATTGGCTCTTCCACCTAAATGGTTCAGGCCGTAATGAATATAATGCTATTAAAAGTGTCTTCTTTTCCACCGTCAGAAAAATGATAAGCTTGTAGATCATTGATTTGATGGAAAATCTCCATTGACGCTCGTTCACTCAATTGCCTATATGGTGAACTGCGCCCCTGGTTGTTAGCTTCACATATGAGTGCCATAGCTTCCGACAAGAGCATCTTTGGATTTACCATACAACAAATTGTTCACGGACATACATTCGATTGACATGGTGTGTTTATTCTCTAATTCTAATGTTGATTTATTGTTTGTTCCGCGTTCTTTTTCAACGTACACACTTATGTACGTTGTGGACGCACAGGGTGGGTGTGTGTGGACGCACAGGGAGCCAAAGAAGTCATCATTAATAGACCAGCCACCAGAGGTTGGACCAGCGTAGGGGTCCCTGCCTTGAGAGAAAGCCCCCAAGGGACCTGACCCAGATCTACTGGCGACGTGGAGGAAGAGGGGGTAACTGGGTGTGAGAGAGAGAGAGAGAGAGAGAGAGAGAGAGAGAGAGAGAGAGAGAGAGAGAGAGAGAATGTGTGAGACAGAGAGCTAGAAGGTGATGGAGTGTCTGTGAGGAGAAAGGTTCAGACCAGTGTCTGGTCAGGCCCCAGCATGGCTGACCCACAGTCAGTGATGAATCAAGAAACCACCTCTGATGTGTGTTTGACATTGAACTATTCACTGTATGTGTGTGTGTGTGTGTGTTTGAATATTTTTGTGCGTGTGAGTTTGTGTGTGTGTGTGTGTGTGTGTGCATGCATGTGTGTGTGTGTGTGTGTGTGTGTGCGTGTGTGTGTGTGTGTGTGTGTGTGTGTGTGTGTGTGTGTGTGCGTGCGTGCGTGTCTGTTTGTGCACAAGCATCAATCAACCAATATGACTTCTGATCACTCCTTAGACTCTGCTGAAGAAGAGAATGCATTAGATGAATCAAAAGAGTAATCTATAAATAAATCACAGTGTGAAAAAATCTTGTGAACTACAGAGGCTGGGCACATCTCGTCATACATATGGAACCATATTTACCCTCCTGGGAAAAGCATCTTCTGAAGTAAATTCTCAGACTGTATTGTCATACTGTATCTCGTTGCGGCAGCTCTGACAAATTGTATAAGAGGTGAGTAGAAGAAGAGGGAGAAGCTTTCGAAAACCAGGAAAAACAACATGAAGAGGCTGAAAACTATGGCTTTTCATTCCTAGCTGTGGAGTGTGTGTGGTTAAGGGCTGGTTTAAGCGGCCTCCCCTGGCCCGAGTCAGACCAATTAGACTGTGGGTGAGGCTGTACCCCTGTGGTTCATTGTCCTAATGCACACAGGCTAAACTAGCCATCACCACACACCACACACTCAGTAGGTCTCTGACACGGCAGCGTAGAACACCTACTCTGTGTGTTTTTATTCCTCTAAATGTAAAAATAACTTGGTTTGCTCAACATCAAACCGGTGGGGTCCTGGTCGTAGGAGGAGCCCAGCAAAGCCACCGGCGTGTGGCATGAGCAACGTTACACAAACATTTCACAATGACATAACTTTTCTTAAGAAAACAGCCACAGAACACTTCTCAAACATCATGTTGTGAATATGACCATCCATTCGATTTCAGAACTGAGACCGAATAAATACATTTGAAACTTGAAAAGAAGAAATAGTGAATATGATAAGAGGATCACATCTATAAATAGAAAAAGGTAAATGCAACAGTAGAACAATACGGTTGCCGTAACAACAATCCAGACGCTAAGCAACTACAGATCTCTCGCTATAAATGTTTCTTGTCATCTCTCGAAACTCAAGGTATCAAACAAAAAAGAAATACCAGACATCGATTTTCAATCATACTTGTTCTGATTCAGTAGGGCTGGTGGTGGTTCGCTTCAAACAGTATGCATGATCTCTACCACCTTTAACGCCATAGTTAACTGTGTTTATTTTCATAGCTTGCGCTTTACCACTTGTGGCTGCTTCAATCTGTTTATGGTGGCGTTTCGCTATGAATTATAAATAAAAGACTGAAAAATTGTGGTATTTGAAGTCGCACTAATGAGGTCACATTTAGTCAAGCATTTTAACTAAAGCAAGGGATGATACTCTTTTTAAATAGCTGAGGGCGGGGCGGCAATGTGTCTGTGCTACCTTGACGTGGCTATTTTAAACAGTTGAAATCTGTCTCTCTTGATTTGCTGCAAATAAAGCTCTCCTAGACAGACATCTCCCCCGTGATATCTGTCTAGCACACTCGCCCGTGTGCGTCTTCGTGTGCTGGCGAGCTTCGGGTTTAATTCCTGCCCTAATGAAATGCAAACATTATGTAGATACTGTATCCAGCCGCCGAAGCGAATGCGGCTCTTGTCGTCGCTGTTGATCTGGGTCACTATACCCCCATGTGTTTTCCCAGCGCCATCATTAAACATTAACCGCATCTAAGTATATTTCTGTGTTCCTCCCTCTCGCAACCAAGATGAGTTTCAAACTCAAGAGGGAGAGGGGGACGGGGATCGCTACATTGTTGGGTTGTTCCCCCCCCACTTCTTCGCACACACACCCACACCCACACCCACACCACCCCCACACCCACCACCCTCCACCCTCTTGGCTGTCCTCGGTGGAGGTTTACAGGATATATTGCACTGTTCTTTGATTGAGTTGACTCGGTTAATCGGATGAAATGGATGGGAGTTGGGCTGGTACAAATATAGTACAAATGAACAGAGTGCTCTCTGTTCCGCATCCAAGTTACCTTATCAAGTCTGAACATAAAATACCGCTCCGCTGTTCCCCATCAACATTAATTTAATCACCCAGCAAATGTCCTATAAAAGACCTCATACCCTCTAGTCTCATTAAAATATCTACTTCAACCTTTACACTTAATGTGTCTTGAACTTCAAAGCCACAAAGCCCATTTTACTGCTTCAATGAGTAGTATAGGATCTATGGCTTTACATTGATGTGTTTTAATTAACTTAGCTTACCAACAACAATGTATTGTTGCGTCATCTCGGAGAACATTTTACATATCTCTATCCCCTATCCCTATTGGTTTGTCAGTTTCTGCTCGCATCTTGTTTAGCCTGTGAGTTTATGCTCGACAGCAGATTTCAAGGTCCCTCTGGTTGCCTCTGTAGTCGTATTGATCAGCACCTTTGAACCTAGCTGATCTGCTCATTTCGTTCCTCGATTTCCTCGACTTAAAAGGCTCAGGTAGCATCTTCTCTCATGTCCCTCTCCTTCTGATGTAGTCCTCGTTCTGAACTCTTGAAGGTGGGAAAACCCCCTTGAGATGTCAACCGTCAATTTTTAAAGAGATCAAATACACACACATACACATTGAAGTAGATCAAAAACAAAGCCAAACAAATGGTGCTGATTGGCAGCTTCAAATCCAGACATAGCCTCACACTTGGCTCTTAGCATCTGCCTGAGCATTGTTTATTTCTCACTTCTCTCCTCTTAGTTGATAATAAGTGAGCTTCTTGACACTGTTTAAGCACTGCAGCTTGGGAGAAATATTTTGGCGATGACGATTAAATTCATCCTTTGGCTTTTGCTTTTGTTTGTGTAAAGGGTCCAGTGTGTGTCAGTACAGACTCAGACTCAGTTCTGCAAACATTTGCTCCACCCATTCAGTAATACACCCTGTCAGCTTGAATTTCCTAGCCCATCCATCAGATGGACTTCTGGATTTGGCTTTTGGTTTTTTCTCTTCCTATCTGTTTTCTTCCTTTTGGATTTGGTTACATTATCGGTTATCTTATCAGCTGTGTTCCAATGTTTTGTTCATTGGATTTTCACATTGAGCCGCAGGAAGCATTAAAGCACACCACTCTTTAAGGAGGATCCGTCATGCTCAGCTGTTTCCAAGAGAGCCCTGCCTTATATGAGTGTTGGGAAACAATTGCAGCCTGCAACGTCAACTCTGTTTCAACGGGGAAAAAAACCTGGGATCGGTCAGATTCCGGAACACAATGCCAACGGTTCGACTTTTTTAATCCAAAAGACAAAAGGAGCGGATGTCAGCAATGTTTTATTCTAACCATGGAGCCAAACTCTTTTTTGTATTATAAAAAAATCCCCTTTGAGTAATTAAAGAAAGCAAGAAAGCAGAAATGAAAGGTTCTGGACTCACCGAGGTGACGTACTGTATGTCCCGGCACAGCCTGGTCTCCCGGGGGAAGTCGGGCAGATCCAGGAAGCTGTCCACCACCACCTGGCCAATCAGATCGTGGCGGGAGAAGCGGTCAAAGTCGTACACGCTGAAGTGCAGCTTGCGGCCCGGCAGCTCTGCGTACGTGACGGGGAAGAGGAACACCTCGTCGAACACGGGCTGCAGTGTCTTGCGGTGCACCTTGGTCTGGTGCTTGGTCATGCGGTCAGGCAGCAGGTAGATCTTGACGTACGGGTCGGAGGTGCCAGAGAAGTCCTTGGCGGGCAGGTCCTCGGCCTTGTGGATCTTGACAATCAGCTGCTCCAGGTCGCAGTCGAACTTCAGCACAAAGTGGAGACGCCCGCAGCTGTCGGCCCGCCGGCCGTCCTCCCCGTCCACCGAGCGCTGCTTGTAGAGCTCCGGTTTGATCCGGCCCAGGCCCGAGAGGGACTCCTGCCGCTGGAACTGCCCCGGGTTGAAGTCCGGGTTGGACAGGTTCATCTGTCTCCTGATGGAGTGGTGGCTGTTTTGGGGAGGAGGGGGGGGATGTCGTTCATTCGTCAATGTCTATGCACATTTGTGCGTGTGTGTGTGTGTGTGTATGTGTGTGTTTGAAACCTTATTATTCTCTTGACCTGACATGCAATATATATGCATTATATATATATATCTCAATGTGTAAACTGACCGAACAGACGAGGTGGGCTCAGTGATCTGTCTCTGGACCCGGTCTCTGGCGATGGTGTGGAGGTGGTTCTTCTCCACTTTGCTCTGGGCCTCCAGGGGGATGTCCGGCGATGTGTGGCTGATCTTCATGGCTGAATCGGGGACGGCCACGCCCGCCGGTGGCCCCGTCATGTGCTTGACACATGCATCCTCACTGTACTCCCTCTCCTCTCCATCCACCTGCACAGAATACAGTTAAACATTTGTATATTTGCGATTGCAACAATATTTTAATCAGAAAATATTATTTATGTTTATAAAGGGGAACATACTTGAGGGTGAATATGTGGTAGGTTGTAGTAATAGAGGAAGGGACGGATAGACTGTGAATTCACACAATAGATGCTTTTTTCAGTATACTAGAGTAGACGGTATCATCTTGCATCCGCTAGCAAGGATGCGCAGGTCTAAATCCAAAGTTTGAGTTGATTTCCTAAGCAATGTTCAATATTTAGCTATTGCTATTACTGAAGTGGTACAGCTGCTGGTGCTACTCGCTACACAACATTTACAACCTTACTGGAGTTTTACAGAAACAACAATAACATTTGAAACGGGCGCTTGAATCTCTCTGCTGTGCACAACGTCTGTCTCTCTCTCTCTCTAATGGTCTCTCTCTCTCTCTCTCCTGCATCACCTCTGTTAGGACAGGCTGCTGGTCCCCCCCCAGGAAGTGGGCCCCCTTGAAGACGTTGGGGAGGAAGCGTGAGCTCCAGGGCACCCAGCACAGCTTCCAGGACACGAAGAGTGAGACGCTGAACAGCGCCAGGCCGCAGGTGGTGACCAGCAGCGACAGCAGGCTGACTGAGACATCTAGAGAGACGGGGTGAGGAGGAGGGGGACAGAGAGTGAGACACACAGCCAGTCATTGGGGCGTTGCAGAGTTGGCTTTTATTTGGTCAGTGAGTCACACTTTTATTCAATGCGAGACAGAGTGCCAATTTCGGAACATGAATATAATCATATCAAGTCTCTTTATTCATGTATGCATTTGCGTATGTATGTCTGTACTGAATGTATGTTGATATATATGAATGTATGTGTTTTTATGTATGTATGTGTGTATGTATGTATGTATGTATGTATGTATGTATGTATGTATGTATGTATGTATTATATGTTGATAAATATGAATGTATGTATGTATATTTCTATATGTTGATATATAGGGTGGTATGTATGTATGTATGTATGTATGTATGTATTTATGTAAATGTCAATATATATGATGGCATGTACAGTATGTTTGTATGTATGTCTGTCCTTTTTTTTCTGTTTTTCTCGAAAACCATTCATCTCTTCACGTCTTCACACTTGGTAGGTGTACTGCTAAGGACCCCATTGGCGAGGACCCAAGAAAGCACAGTGTTGAGTGTGAGCTCTTGAGAGCTATGGGATATTTTATTTGTAGTGCATTACTACCAACTTTTCACAATAAACGCTTTTGTTCACAGAAATAGCATCCTGGAAATAACCCACTCCAAAATAGCTAGCTGTCAGCAATGACATCAGCCAGTTGATTATCTCTTGCTTGCTATAAGGTTGAACACTAGCTCACTTAAATTAAAGGAGTCTCTGTATGTATATTGGTATGTATGTCTCGATGTATGCATGTATGGTTGTCTGTCCTTAGATTTTCCCGACAAGAGTCTAACACATGGCCCATACACACCTCGCTATATATCCTCATCCTCAAGTTCATTCATGGTGCTGTTGTATTTCAAGCAAATTACATTTTATAATTTCATTAAATACAGTCATTTTGGATATTGGATATTGACTCTCCTGTAGAGATTACTTTCTGATGGCTGTGTTAAGTAAAATAGTTGCTCTCCAACGACACATTACTTCACATCACTTAGTCTCACATCACTTACTCTCACTCGGTCAATGATCGAGAGAGAGATAGAGAGAGAGAGAGAGAGAGAGAGAGAGAGAACAAAATGCAGCCATAAAATGAATGGATGTCTCTTGTCGGGGATCTGGACGAATGTCTTTTCCTGTCTTTCGAGTCAATCAAGCTTTTGAATTCCCCAGACGGACACAAACACAATGGCCTTCTTTCGTTAATTTGACCTAAATCCTCTATTGATGAGGCCGTGTGTGTACTGTGCATGGCCTGATTATCGAGCCCGTCAAAGGGGGATACTGCCAATACTCATTGGACCCCCTACCCCTGCCAAGAGGAGAGGAGGCTGAAAGAAAACAGGGTTTCATCTTCTGAGCAGTTTTACGTCACTCACAGGAGGGGGATTGCTGTGGCAGATGTATCGTCCTATGATACAGCCAGCTACGCAAACACACGCACACACACACACACACACACACACACCCACACACACACACACACACACACATATACCCTTCCATACCAATTTCCATTTTTAGCTTGTCACTTCACAGTTGCCCCGTTTTCGAGCACATAACTTATTAATGTTAAGGGTAGATGTAAGCATGTGCAATATCTGCACGGTTCACTAAGTAGAGGGAATACAGATTTATATTGAAGCCACAGACACACATAGAAACACACAAGCACACATACACACACACACACAGAAATGCACACATACACTTCTACAAGCAATATTCTCAAGAGCTTGGATGTAGCGATGGGTTGGTATTGACAGAAAACCAAGGGATTGAATGTTAGCTCACAGACTGATAAAGTATTTGCTCCCCTGTTCTTACCCATCTGTTCTCTCTCTCTCTCTCTCTCTCTCTCTCTCTCTCTCTCTCTCTATATATATATATATATATATATATATATATATCCCTGTTCTCTCTCTTTCTCCCTCCACATATTTAGCTATCTATAAATCTACAGATCGATAACGTTCTATTCAGCCAGTCTTCCATTTATCTCACCATCCATTCTATACATTGATCTATTAAGCTAGTTATATATATTTAATATCCATCAAAATCTTTCACCGGAAATATGTTTGGCTCTATATAACAGGACAATAGGTAGAAACTGCTGCCAGCTTCCAAAATGCTTTGTAAGCTCATTGAAACATATTGTAGGACGCATATTTGATCTACATTTAAAACAGCCATATTGGATAATAGCACTTGATTATTTGTTTGTATTGAAATACACTTTATTTTGAAAAGACTGTAGGAAGTCTAGAGACTCTTATTTTGAAGGGCTATAGGAAACCATAAAAGCGGTTCAGCACTTGTGCCCCACACTTTATGGTATGCACTTTATACTACTTTATACTGTACTGCTCACATAATGACCTACCTAAGGTTTTGCCTTCCTCCTTCCCAACCTACCTGCTTGCCTACCTGCTTGTCTACCTGTCTGCTTGCCAACCCTGCCAGTCTACCCGTCATATCAACTGAAACCTCGAGGTACTGCATTTTATCAAAGGAAAGTGTGACCAATGACTCAAGTTGAACAACATATATTCAATTGTAAGAATTACAATTACATAATGATTACATACCCAATTACACGATTACATAATAGGCGATCTAAACCTTTTCAAAAACAGTCTGTTGGAAATATTAACCTCAAGCCAAGTCTAAACAAGATGAGCATGAGAGATCGTGTTTTTGGGTTGGTACTCACAATGTAGGCAACCCGGCGAGAGAGCCACCAAGATAAATACCTGCAAGGTGACTGCTAGTGAGACTGTAAACCCATCAACAAATGAGCCGGTATAGACTGATGTCAAACACACAATCAGAGCATAGCCAGACAATAACACAGTATCATGAGTATAGAATAACATAGCCATAGCACACAGAGCCTACACACAACCTGCCTATACAGAACCTTTTGAGTCAACATGGGCCTTCGACTGTCACCTTTTCACCATTGTCCATATTAGTCTTTATTGTGCTTCATTCAACCTTCTCTGCAGCTCTCCGAGGCTGTCTTGCGATGGTAGCCACAAATATATATTTGTTTTATGTTTTGAGGGAACACAATGTTTCCCTGCCTGCATTTGGGCCACTTTTATGTTTAAAAAAGGGTACAGACATTTCACCTGTAGTTGAGTTTAATAGTTGTGCACCATTTTATAAAAAAAATTACCCATTTTCACTTTTAGTATCCCCCACATTTACTTTATCTCGTGTTTGCAAGTCTATGCACCGAGATGTGTACATTTTTACCATTGGTGGGGTCGACTTCCATTCTGACTCAACAAACATGACAACAAACCATTAAGAACTGGCTGTTTTATCAGTTAGTCCAAACAACACTATTGACCATCCAAAACAAATTACTACAAATGAAAAGATTTATTGAAATATATTGACAGTGGTGACTCTGAAAGGTTACGTCACTAGGGCGGGAGTGATTAGGCTGCACATTGATTCATCTGATCAATTCTTATTGGAACTAATCACCATCCAGAAAATAATTTGTTTTTCAATCATGTTTTTCAGCAGTAGCAATCTTCTCGTTCAACCCTGGGAGAGCAGTAGAGCTTTCCCTCAGGACTCCTGGAGAACAGAGACCAGCTCAATATGCTGCAATAATCAGCTCCGTCAGCAGCACGGCGAGTTACAGAGCCAGCCAGCCGCTGCAAACAGAAGGGCAGGGCCCATGTGGGTGCGAGAAGGGGCATAGGGATGCACAGAGGTAAATACAAATATCAATTATGACCTGGAAAAAAAAAAGGTTGAGTGGGTGCAGTCCATCTACGGCACCTCTGTGGTAACTGGGCGAGTTTGAAAGAGAGAAGAGAGGGAGAATTGATGTCAGGAATTTGGAATTGCTGTAATGAATGGGGAGCAGTGGGAAAGAAGGGAGGTGATGATACTTCAGTTGGAGCAAGGGTGGGTCTGGGAGAGGTGAAGAGAGGGGAGGAGGAGAGGAGGAGGGAGGAGAGGAGGAGATAAGATGCAGAGTGCAGATGAGTTGATAGAAATTTTGAAGAGCCAAACAGAGGAGAGGAGAGAAACGAAGAAGAGAAGGGCTGAACAAACAAAGAGAGTATAGCGGAGATGAGAAGAGGATGCAGCACAAGAGAAAAGAACAGAGGAGTAGATGGGAGAGGAGAGCAAACTAATAGATTTACTGGGCTCATTCATTAAAATCATATGAGGTTGAGATATTTCCAAAACCTAAAAGTCAATGAGGTTATGTTGCCAGGCAACAACAATACCACTGTAATGCAATCAAGGATGTAATGATACCTCGCCGTCTCTCATTAACCCGAATCCCGGATACTATGAAAAAAAATCTCTCTCTCTCTCTCTCTCTCCCTCTCTCACTCTCACTCTCAGTCTGTGTCTCTATTAATTTGTGTATTTTTAAAACATTTATAATGTTCAGTGTAAAATGAAAGCATGATAGTTGATCAACTATCTATATTATTACTACCTCTAATTGTCAATGTATCTTCCATAACGATCTTCCATAACTAACACAAAGCCTCGATCATGAAATAACGCATGCTATTGAAACATGGATTGAAAATATGAGGGTGAATTGTGGATCATTTCAAACTGATCTATTTTGTCCCGTTATGAATGTGAGGAAAATCCTAAGTAAAATCATAACAATGTTCTGCTGTATAGAATTGAACCTTTAGTGGTCGGAGCAGAGGTTCTGCTATAGCATCTAGCCCTGAGAGGAAACCGGAGCACCCAGGAAGTAGTATTTGTAGAAAAGCAGCTTGGATCGAGCCCTGAGTGACGGATGTTTGGTCTACATGAAGCATGGATTTCTAATGGGTGCCGCCAAGAGGAAATGGGTCAGAGTTTCTCAGTGGACTCACTCGTTGTTGGAAGTTCTTTTTTTGTCATACATGTTTAATGATGGATTGTAAGATATTTAGGCATAATCAAGCAAGCACCCAGGCACCAGCTGCTTTCAACCCCATGCACACACACACATACGCACAAATGCATGGATATGCACACAGACACACACAGATGCTTGCATACAAACATACACACACAAATGCATGCATACTCCAACACACACACACACACACACACACACACACACACACACACACACACACACACACACACACACACACACACACACACACACACACATGCATACACACACACAAACACACACTCAATAGATTGCTTGAATGAGAGGTGGGGCACATCTCTCTCACTCTTTATTTCTCTCTCTCTCTCTCTCTCTCTCTCTCTCTCTCTCTCTCTCTCTCTCTCTCTCTCTCTCTCTCTCTCTCTCTCTCTCTCTCTCTCTCTGTATTTCCTTCTTTCTAGCGTTCACGTGCCATCTTTGATTATGGCTGAGAGAAACTTTTGCTCTAGGGCGTAAATGGGTCTGAATTTGTACCACCCTGCTATAAATCAGGTCAATTAGCAGACGTATTTTCAAAAACAAATACCTGTACTCTTACATACAAATTTCTTATATTCGTAACCTACACCGATCGCTGACATATCGATGACAGGAAGATAAATGGGATTTTGGGGCGGGAGTCCAAACCAACAGCCTGCGGGACGCTACCCCTACGGCATGCAACAAGTTACTGTTATGGTTAATTTAGGCAACCAACCAGGAGAGAGGGAGAAACCCCGCCAGTCTGTGAGAGACCAGACAGGCTCCATTCCCAGGCATAGAGCTTTGTAGGCCTACTAACGACAAACACGAGATAAAAAGCTAGAGGTAGCCTTCAAAGAAACGTCAAACCCAACCTGGCCTTATTTTGTGGAGGTTTTCTGTTTAAGGACTATATTATATTTAAAAAATGTTTGTTTTATTTTACTAAAACGTGGGAATAGAATGAGATGACCGTGTCTTGCCTGAGTCGGTGTACCGCGGTCTAGCGAGGTCTCTGAAGTAGTAGATGAAGTCCAGGCAGTTGTCGTTCTGCACCTCGCCTCTGGAGCACAGGTCGGAGAGCAGCTCCAGAGCCTCTCGACAGATCTCATCCTCTCTTTCTGCAGGCATTGCCCACCAGCATCCTTCTGACTTGGGTCGAGCACTCCGACTGATCCCCTCCCCCCAACCCTCACAAGCACTTAACCCAAGTCACCCTAGGCTGGCTGAACGAACACTCTTTGTAAAGAAATAATATTTTCTTCCTTTTTTTTCAGCACTCCACCAGGAACATCCTTTCCTCGTCAGATTTCTAGACGGCGATATTCTCCAAATATGCCCGGAAAAAAAACAGCATTCTACGGATTTGAATTGGCGTGAAATAAGTCTAACATTTCGTATATCATCGCTTCGGAAAAACTAGTTGCGTTTACGAACAAAACAAAACAACACCTCCACAGTTCCAACTCGGTCTCACAACTCTCGCTCACGCGTTAAATTGAACTGAACTCCTTTCCATGCCATCCTCTCCTCCTCTGTGGGCGCTGCCCGTCCCTCTCGGGTGCTGCTGAGCGCTGATCCCGGATGCAACAACCGCGGCGTATAGGAGCTTCTCAGTGGCTTTCACTGCGCTCCATTACTCCATTTACTGAGATGAACACACGGGATGCTCTGTTATCCTAACTCCCCCCCACCTCCCCCTCCCCCCCCCCCCTCCCCCCAACACTCCCTCAACCCTTACCCAAAGTGTCCCATTTAAACTAGGGAGTGGTCAGTCTCAGAGGTTTTGCCTCTTTGTGTCTACCATGATCGCAATCTGAATATAGCACCCGTGAAAGGAGCACCCCTCTGTACTGAATCGAGAATCGATTTTGATTCGGGAATTGTTTTTTTCATCTACGAACGATTTTGATTCGAATCGTGAACTCAACCGTGAAAATAAAGCAATTGGACGTTGTCCATAAAACCATCATATTCTAGTCCAGTGTTGTCCCCCGCCCACCGTGGGAAAGCCACGCATTAAAAGTGAGACTCACACAAATGACGCTCCGTCACAGGATTTCAGGCACACCTACTATTATTTACTATTTCCTTTATAATAATGGTTATGGATAAATAATGGATAACTCCATAGTGTTCTACAAAGGAAGCTTCGAATTCGAAAAAAAACCTAACCCTATTAGCCCACAGTATTACTACTATGGAGACGGATAGGCCATCGGAAGATTCTGGAAGATTCCTCAGCACTGTATTTGATTGATTGATTAATTTTATTATATTGATATGTCCTGCACCCTTTAGGCACCCAGACAATTTTGACATTGTTGCAAACAAACAAACGATGCAGTACAGAATAAGGCCTATAGCCTACAAGTATTCAGATCAACCTATGTTTATGATTACATTTACATAATCATAAACAGACCAAATACAAAATTATAATCAGGGAGGGATATAATACTCTTTGTCTTCTCACCCCAGCTAGATCTAAACTTGTAGCCATAGCCGTTTCAGTATATCCCCCTTCACTAGACTAAAATAAACCAGGAGTCCTAGCTTGCACTTTTTCAAACAAACAAGATGTCCTTAGGTCATTATACCTAGGACAATAAATCTGCCCACGCCAAACCGCAAATGCAAGGGACAGGTTCTGACCTGAGCACACAGATATCTCAGTCTTCGTTCTCAATTACAGGTAGTGTAGGGTTCAGTATGGAGGTCAGATTTAATTATGATATAATTTCTAAGTTTTGTCTTACTCCAGATTAGTTAGCTATAGTGAGCTGTAACTGTAGCTGCAACTCAAGCCACTAGATGTTGCTAATAGGTTAACTGGCCTTGCAACAGCACAGATGTATGGACCTATTAACAAATAAAATAGACAGCGTATCTTTTTACTCGTAAATGCCAGAATGCCAATGTTTCTAATACTTATCACCTCCTTATCCACATATATCCCGCTTACTTTCTCTACATTACTTACTTATTGGTGTTTCTGTGTGTTTATGGCCTTACGTACATTGGCAGTAAAGTAGCAACTCTGGGTTTTTTAGCCTCAGGGTTAATCTCTATTTGCACACTGACACATGCCTTGCATTACTCCTTTTCTTCTCTGACAGGTGTAGCACAGCCAGGAGTTTATTGCTGCTAAGCAGATGTTTGGAACCTGCGAGAGAGGGATGGAAACAGCCTCCGCGCCGGGCCCACATGCACGGGCTGACCTTTAATGATGGAAGTAATGAAGGACTTGAGGCAAAGCAAATGTCATGGCGCTGTGGGACAGAGAGCCTGGGTGGATGAGCTAATAAACCTGGATCTGTATTGGGAGACGGGGGAATCGAACCGACAGCCCCTCGGATGGCTATATTTGTATAAACATCCCCAATGAATCCTGTTACACTGATATATGATGAACTAAATAATAATTTAATTTTCCCAGTACTTTTAATTGTGTGCGTATTGTGTTTATAGCAGTGTGAGTTACTTTTAAGCAAAGTGACCTCACCAGATGGGCCTGTGCTGCGCCTGATTTTGACCATGTTTGCTGACGGGATGTTTCCTTAATGTATTTTTAAATGTATTTTTTTCAAGTGTGAGGTAAATGAAAACAAACCCACTGCCACAGAGACTCACCCAGAGTCCATGCCAGCACAGCTGCTCAGGGGGAACACAGAAGCTCTGTCTCCTCTGCACACAGGCCAGTCTCACTTGGATCTCTGTCCGTCTGCCTAGCTGTCTGTCTGTCTGTCTGTCTGTCTATCTGCACATGTCTCTCTCTCTCTCTCTCTCTCTCTCTCTCTCTCTCTCTCTCTCTCTCTCTCTCTGTCTGTCTGTCTCTCTATATTAATAAAAGTGAAGAAAATAAAGGTAATACCCAATTACTTGAGGTAATAAACAATGAGAATGTGAGAGAAACAGGACACAATGATACCGAAGGCCATGCAGTGGCATAAAGGGCAGGACAAAAGGGAGGTTTGAGAGGAAAGGAAAACAGACAGTGAGCAAACAAGATAGTCTTTGAAGGCCTTGGCATTTGACAGCAGGGGAGAAAGTCTGAATTCATTTAGCATTCATGAGCAATACAGCTGTCTGGAGCTCGTGTCTTCTTTGAAAGAGTCTAACGTGGAGCCGTTATATTGTATTTATATTGGTCGTCACTGACAACCTCAACCTGTACAATTGTGTAAACCTTTTTTAGGTAAGTGCTATGTCTACCAATAGATTAATTTGTTATTTTTAAGGGTGAAGCAATGAGTCAGGAATTTATAACTGTTTCTGTCACAAAGTTTAATCATATCTCTATTTTGTTCATAATGTGTTTAATCGCTGTTTTACTTCTCTCTCTCTCTCTCTCTCTCTTTCTCTCACTCACTTCCTTTTCCTCTCCTCTCCTCTTCCTTCCTCTCCCCTCCTCCACTCTCCTCTCCCCTCCTCCACTCTCCTCTTCCCTCCTCTCCTCTCCTCTTCCTTCCTCTCCCCTCCTCCACTCTCCTCTTCCCTCCTCTCCTCTCCTCTTCCCTCCTCATGCCCTCTCCCTTGCACCTGGTTGGCCTCACAGTGAGTGGAGCCGGACTCTCTTATTATGCCCAACTGAGTCTCCGACCGGCCTCACACAGTGGCTTGACCAACCTACATTACTGTTCCTTAGTATAGTTGCAGGTGGAGTAGCCATTCTGCCTCTTGCTAAGGTCTTTCATCTGAAATATAGTGCTCTAATTTAATATATATATTGTGGCAAAGGGGTCTGGGCAGGGGCGTGGCCAGGGCATGGGGCTGTAGGTTAGGATCCAGGTGCTGTGTGCTCATTGGAGAAACAGACATAGCTGCAGGAGATGAGCATGATTAACAGAGGTAATATATAGGCTGTTCGGTACCAGAGTATCATTTTGTGTTTGCTTGTGGAGTTCTCGTGTTGGTCTCTTTTTGGTCAAATTTAAGTTGTTCTGCAACAAACCAAACTGGTCTCTGACTCCACAAACATCAATTGTGGCATTAAACAATGCAGTGCATCTTTAATTTATTTGCAGCACAATCATTATTTCTGCCAATGTTTTTGTGCTTTATACAACAGTACATACAATGCATAAAAAGCTTGTTCAGGTTGTAAGGTATGAGAGTCCAGTTCATACCTAGAGATTGCATTAGAAATAACACAATTACACAATGTAATAGCTCTGCCTCAATATGAAATAAAACATACTGCTGTTGCTTTTGGTTGTTTCTCTGCAGGACTTCAATGCCAATATTGACCTTGTTTTTACCGACTTTTGTACTCACCATTCAGTCAAAATCATAACTAAAGATGTCGCCTTTTAATCATTTCCAATAAAATTCTCCCAGGCGACCGCCTGTTTGCTCTGACCTTCAGCCAAATCCAATTCATGATCAATTATCCCTCTCTATACCTGAACTGTAGACTCCGCTTCCACTGACAATGTGGCCGCTCAATAAAAAGTGGAGCATGTGCGGTTTGTCTCTCAGAGCTACTGCACTCTGTGGCCTCCTCCTCCATTCTATTCTACATTGAACCCAATGACATCTCTACTTTGCACAGTATGAAAAAAGTAAAAAAAAAAATGTGTGAATGACTTCTGACTTGTTAGATAGAGTTCCTGCAAAGTGTGAAAACGAAAGCCTTTCCCAACACACATGCTGCAGGTGTACTCAGGTGTGTTCACACATACACACACACACACGCGCGCACACACACACACACACACACACACACACACACACACACACACACACACACACACACATTAAACAGCGTCTTCTGAATGTGTCCTACAAATAAATCCCCCCGCAACAGCTGAGTGAGTTGTTTTTGTTCTGTATCTCACATGACCTGATGACTAAATCTGCATGTTTACATTCTTATGGTAATTATATCATTTTTGGAGTTCACCATATCTTTTAGATCAGTTTCCATGGTGATAGCAAAGCACATTCGGAGCATTCGGATAATTAAAATAAGTAAAGCTATTTCAGACTGAAGGGCTTCGTCATCAGATTATCTAGAATGAATATAGAATGTATTGAAAACATTAATCCCTGCAACACACCACCTAGGTGGCATTTCTGGGCTCCTCAGATGACCCTTTTCCAGCTTATTCCTGTAGTGATCTTCGGAAGTCAACAGAGCAAGTTGTAAATGGTCTGAAAACATTCTTACCCTAAAACAAAACCCTAGAACCAAAAAGCAATACCTGAAGCCTGACCCTAATAGGAAGCCCTTGCCCTAAACCCTAGAACCAAAACCAAGCTCTACAATCAAAAACCTCACCCAATTAGGAAACCTAACCCAATTAGGAACCCTTACCCTAAAACCTAAAACACAAACTATGGAACCAAAAATCAAACACTCAATTGCAATGCATAATTTAATACTTACTAACACTAGCTTGGAAATCCAGACCCACATCTAGAAAGCTGTAGGGTCTGGCAACAAGTAATGTAAATGGCTCAACTCGTGGGCGGACCCAAGCATGCATTTGAAAATATCACTGCATGCAAGTGGATAACACTACGACCAATCAGAAGAATACAAGGGGTGACGTATCCAGATTAGCGGAGCTAACCAATAGATAAGACTTGCCGTATCCGATCGGTAAAACAGCAACGCTTTTGGCCCGCCTATATCAGATACACCGATGTGATTAGTTAATATCCTGGGAGAGGGGCATCGGGGAGGGGTTATATTGCTTGTTCCCAGAGTAACTTGCTGAGCAAATTCAAATTGTGCTCTTGTGAGAACTCTGGATTTCCAGGGTAAACTAACACATAGATTGCAGACTCATTTCACTACATAGATGATGTGTATGATGGCCTCTGATCTTACTGCTGAACTAACCCGCCATAAAGTCACCTGCACTCAAAACAAATGAATGTTATGCTGCAACTACAATGAAGATGAAGGCAGTTTTTATGAAGCTATAAAAAGTAGTGGAAGCTTCGAAGAGACAAAGCGATTAAGAGAGAGAGAAAGCGAGACAGGTGTGATTGACAAGGCCATAAAACACACACACACACACACACACACACACACACACACACACACACACACACACAAACCTCCCACTCATATAGCTATTAAACATTTGCTGTGATGTATGACTGAATTAATTATGGAAAATTATGTTCAGTCACACCCTATCCTACACCCAAAATAGAACGACACAAACCTATTTCAGTATTGTAAAAGCGCTCTAGTCCTTACCACACCTTGAACTTGCAGACAATGGCTCTAAAATAGTCGTCTTCGACGCCAAACAATATCTCTTAGAAACACACAACAGACAATAAGCCAACCCATCACATTACATACCCACACAGGAACAAATGTACTGATCTACACAAATCTGATTTGCGCTTCTCTGTCACCCAGACCCTGACAGGGTCAGACCCTACGCCTGTCTGAGAGTCGCGTTGGCAATCAATCTGAACCAAGGGACGGTCCTCAGGCCCCTCTTTCTTCCGCAGTTGGGGCATCCAGGGGTGCAGATCCGATGTCAGGATTGGGGGAGACACAGAAGTGATTTTTTTTTTTTTTTGCCAGTATGCAACTCATATCATGCCACCATAAATCACAACTTTGTAGAGGCTCGCCATATCATTCAAAAAGTACTGCACAGGGAATTATTTATTGTGCTTACCTTTCTTGTTTATTTGTCCTAAACAGCCAACAGCGCGTATCACTGCTTACTTAACTGTTATATTAGTAAATCATAATTTTAAGGGTCTCGGGCATGTAGTGTCTACTCATGTTCTTATCTTTCGCCTCCCTCCAACCCTCCCAGATCCCCAATTCTTCTCACCATCTTCCTTTTCTCCCAGTCTATGGGACTACTTTATGCATGATTAATTGATATGGATGAATATCAAAATATGAAGCCCTAATAAACTACCCATTCATTTGCATTGTAGTGGAGGAGACCAGAGATGGAATGTGGAGTCAGAAATATATTTGTAAAACATTATTTGTTCCACCATTTCAATCATTTCTTTTTAGATGTGATTCTAAAATGTGAAGAATGTGAAGTCTGAAAATACATTTGTTAAATTTTGAATAATTTAGGGTATTTTTATTGGGGGGGACAATTCATGTTTTTCAGAAATTGGGGGGGACATGTCCCCCCGTCCCCCCCAGGATCTGCACCCATGGGGGCATCGCAGGCCTTTCGCAGGCTTTCGTCCCCCTAAGAGCAGACGTCCGTACAACACAGTCTCACTCTGAGAACGTCAAATTCCGACTATTGGCAAGGGCACTTTAGCGTCAGTCACTGACGGGAAAGGTACCCTTCGACGTCGTCTGCAGACGGAGAGGGGATTCAATTCAAGCTTACAAGCTTACCCATTGTTGTTATTATGATATTGAAGAAAATCATGATCACTGTCCTATAGTGTCCATTTTTGTGTCTCTATGGCTATTTCAAATGCAGTTAGAAATATGGGACAGTTGCTTTATATTGTTTATATGCTACAGGCCGAAAGACTAAATTAATATGGAACTTACTTGCTCCTTTTAAGTATAACATTGCTCCTTTTAAGTATAACATTGTTTGGGGAGTCCAGTGCTTTTACAACTCTCTCCTAGTTAGCGATCCAGATCTAGTTAGCGATTGATTTATTTCATATGTATAATAGTTTATTCAAAGTTGGCAGATATATTCGAGTGAATATTTTACGGTGGCTATTGACCAGCCGCCACTGTGGATAACCGTTCTGCTGTTGGTGTTATGGCGCATAACACGCAACACAATAAGGCAAGCTTGCGTAAAGCTTGTATTTGGTGAAAAGACTAGACTGCGTCCGGTTCGCTGACGTTTCTGGTATTTCCACAACGAGACTCGTAGTGGGGGTTATCTCGGCCATGGTTATGAAGGAATTGGGGGGAAAGGAACTTTGGCTTTGACTCCCTGAAGTACATGAACCGCGACATGGAAAGGGATTGTTCCCCACGATTCTCTCCCGCCAGTCCTGCTGACAGCTGCCGCGAGGCACCACTGACGCTGCCCGCTGCCGTGAGGCACCACCGGCTCTGCCCGCTGCCGAGGCACCACCTCGGCGCTGCCCGCTGCTGAGGCGGTGGTGCCTGGGCAGCGGGCAGTGGGGCTCCGGCCAGAGACAATCGTCAACAATTGTGACAATCGTCAACAATTGCGGGCAACAATCCCTTTCTCCTCCATGTCGCGGTTCAGTCTACTTAGATTTATGTGGAAGTGGAAGAACCAGAGACGACAGTCTCCGACGCAGTCGTTTGAGATTCATAATATCGTCTGGAAGCGCTTGTAAAACTTACGTAACTTACAATTGTAACTTACAACTTGTAAAACTTACGTAACTTACAACTTGTAAAACTTACGTAACTTACAACTTGTAACTTACATAACTTACAACGTGTAGCTTACGTAACTTATGTAACTTACGTAACTTACAATTGTAACTTACAACTTGTAAAACGTATGTAACTTACAACTTGTAACTTACATAACTTACGTAACTTATGTAACTTACAATTGTAACTTACAACTTGTAAAACGTACGTAACTTATAACTTGTAACTTACGTAACTTACAACATGTAACTTACGTAACTTACAACTTGTATTTACGTAACTTACATGATTAAATTACATGATTTATGTAACTTACGTAAGTCACCTAAGTTACGTAATTGACGTAACTTGTAACAAGTTGTAAGTTACGTAAGTTACGTAGTTACGTAAATTACGTAAATTAAATTTACGTAAATTGTGTTAAATTAATTAGTTAAATTAATTTATTTATTTATGTATATATATATATATATATATATATATATACATATACATACAACTTACGTAACTTACGTAACTTTAACTTACGCAATTTACGTAACTTACGCAATTTATGTAACTTTAACTTACGTAATTTACGTAACTTACGCAATTTACGTAAATTTACCTTACGTAAATTGTATATATATATATATATATATATGTGTGTGTTACGTTGCTATAGGGGCAAATGTGAGATTTTGCGCAGCTGCGCTGCTCTGCTCAAAGTCTTATTAATGACTTTTACTTAATTAAAGTTAAAAAGTCTAAACTGCGGAAAATAGAAATATATTCCAAGGTGAATTTTGAAGGACACCTTAGAATATCTGTTGTCTATTTCCTAGCCAGTGGACCCTACGACAAAAACAACATAAATGACGGCAGCTCAGTTGCCGCACTTAACGTCATTAACGTGGTTCAGAGCAAAGCTATGAATGAATTTTATGTTACAATGAATGTTTATATTTGAACTCATGAAGTCGTTTGCAACGTGAACGGTGCATACATTGTGTAGGCCTACATTAATGTTCCTCATCACAGCGTCCTGCTCCTATTTCCCAATCAATATGTTCAGGAGTTTGTTCAGAATATATATATATATATATGTATTTATTTATTTATTTATTATATAGGCCTACGGAGACCACCAGACCTCCTCGAAGCAACGAAAATGGTTTATTAAATTCAAGATGGGTGGGCGAGAATCAACACAGTCTCACTGAAAACTCGTCAAAACTTCCTGGTTTCACGTTAATAAGAGAACATCATTACACGGTTACATAAAATAACATAATCAGCAAAGACAAACATTTATAGCCATGATTTAAACGACACGCGAGCTGCTGGTTTCAGCGTCCATAGCAACCGTCATAGCAACCATGTTATTATAAAGTATGTCCGCCATTTTCACATAAATAAATCCTAATAACTATCCAATAGGAAAGATGCTCACAATGTCTATTAGAGCCGTAGTCGGGTTAATACAGGAATGAATGGGCTGCTGGAGCACCCGCTATGAACGTCAAACATCGACGGGGATGGCATTACATTGTAGTGAATTGAATCCCGTCTCCGTCTGCAGACGACGCTGAAGGGTAGGCTACCTTTCCCGTCAGTGACTGACGCTAAAGTGCCCTTGCCACTAGTCGGAATTTGACGTTCTCGGAGTGAGACTGTGTTGGTCCGTAAGGGACACGGTGGAACTTTTATTTTTGGAACTTTGGACCATCAGCCTGCGCACTAATGACTTAGTTATCAATGACAATCATTTTCTGCAATCACAAAGCACAGCAAACGGGGAAATTGTGCCCTTGGATGACATCTTCTGGGTCTGACTACACAGTTTAGTTCTGTTACACTACTCAATACACACCATCCCACCATTAAGGTTAAATACATACGACATGCACAACGCATAGACTTTTAATAAACCACAGTGTTCTGTCCACACACAAACGCACCAGACATTCCTATACACCAAACACAAAACCACGGACACACACACACACACACACACACACACACATACACACACACACACCAGTTTTCACCCCAAGCACACATTTGCGGGCAAGATTGAAACAGAAATCAAACATTTTCACCGACTCTGAAAGAGGAGGCAAACATGTAGAGGGCAATCAAGAGACCCTATTCAGGATCCTGAGGGGCAGGGGGAATACAAAGCGGTTCCTCCGTACCATCAAGTCCGGTAC